>NC_053024.1:244006881-244026490 GCF_003073215.2 Triticum urartu | reverse complement strand
AACGTCATTTAAATCATGTGAACACTAACCTTTGGAGAATCATTGAAGAAGGTTTCTACCCACATGATCCAAGCAACTTCACTCCTCGAGAAGCCGCGGACAATCAATTCAATGAGAATGCTCTCTTCATCATTCAAGATGCAATTCCACCCGAAGACCTACCTCATCTTCGTCCCTTCGCCTTGGCCAAAGATGCATGGCATTGTGTCGTGTCTCTCTACCGGGGAAGCGCAAGCATTCAATGCTCCAACTATGAAGTGGTACAAGATGAGGCCGATGAGTTTGCAATGAAGGAAGATGAAGAACCTCGTGAGCTTTATCGGAGAGTCACCAAACTCGCGGTCTCACTACGAGATCACGGGAGCAAGGACACGGATGACAATTGGATCAAGCGCAAATTCCTCAAGGCAATGATGCCCTACCACAAGGCCATGTCCTCCGTCATCCGCCAAAGACCGGACTTCCACACTTTGACCTCAAGCGAGGTGTTGGATGAGTTTGTGGCCATGAACATTTTGGACAAGACCGCCGACAATGCAGTGCTCCGTTCTCAACGGGGAAAGAAGCCTAACCTTGCTTTGAAGGCCAAGCTCACCGTGGAAGAAGAAGAAGAGGAAGAGGAGGAGAGCAACCCCGAAGATACAAAGTATGCATATCATGAACACATGGCACTTGCTTCAAGGCAATTTTGGAGCAAGAAAAACTCGAGGAACAACTTTAGCAAAAACACCTCGAGTGGCACGAGGGGCAAGCAACGTGTAAGGACTTGCTACAATTGCGGCAACGTGAGTCATTTCGTTGTGGAATGCCCGTATGAGAAGAGGGAAGACAATGGTGGCAAACTCATCCGAAAGGACAAGGCCAAGTCGTTCCCCAACAAGAACAACTTCACCAAGAAGACTCCTCCCAAGGCCTTGGTTGTGCAAGAAGAGTACAATGAGGATGATGACGATGATGAAGATGATGAGTCGGTTGCCATGGCCTCCGTCGCCATTGCCACAATGTCATGAGTGTCTCTCTTCGACTCACCTAATGAGAGCATCAACGCCAAGTGCCTCATGGCGAAAGCCACCAACAAGGTAACCTCCAACATCAAAACTACCATCATTAATCATCCTTCCCCATCGGAGAGCATTAATGAAGTTGAGGGAGTTAATGTGGAGGCTAACGAGTTTGAGGCCTTTATGGGCAAACTCAAGGGAAAATCCAAGAAGCACTTTGTTGCTCTCTTGGAACAACTTGGTGAGGCCAATGACATGATCGACGCTCACGAAGACACCATCTCAAAGATGGAAGGGCATAGTCGTGACTATGCTGATGAGATTTCAGATCTTTCCAATGCTCTTTAGGAAGAGCGTGGTCTTCGTTTGGCTCTTGAGGAGTCATACAACGTTGATCATGCTAAGTTATAGAAAGAGTATGATCATGACCTCGTTGTTTCTCATGTGCTAAATTCCGAGAAGGCCAAACTCGGAGTTGATCTTGCTAGACTCAAAGAGGAGTTTGATATACTTGACAAGGCCCACAAGGCCTTGAAGGGTATTCACGCTAGTCTCAAGGAGTCTCATGATCAACTCCAAGTGAAGCTAACTAAGGAGAAAGCAACTTTTCCTCATATGGTTTTAATTGATAATGCAAATGCTACTAACCCGTGTTGTGAGCATATACATCTTGTTGAGGAAAATGCTAAGTTGAAGGAGCAACTTGAGAGAGGCCTTGCGACTTGCATACAAGGCAAGAAGAACCTCAATGATCTCTTGATCAACCAAAAGGGAGGTGTGGCGAAGGAAGGGGTTGGGTACGTCCCCGACTCCAAAAACAAGAAGAAGAATGACAAGACCAAACGACCTCCTTCCCTCATGCAAACCTTTGTGAGGGCGGGAGAAAGTGTCCCCGAGGAGAAGAAGAAGAACAAAGTCAAGAAGGGCAATGTCACCTCACCCAACAAAGTCGGCGATTTTAATCCTTCTTATGTGTTGTGCCGTGCTAGTGATGGGCATGTTTATGCCAAATTTGTTGGTTCTCTTCATGAGCACATTGAATGGTCTATTTGGGTTCCTAAGACCCTTGTTACTAACATCAAAGGACCCATTACAAAATGGGTACCTAAAACCAAGCATTGATCTCTTTTAGGTGTTTGTTTCCGGTGGTGGATCATGGTTGCTCGATAGCGGAGCTACAAATCATATGACCGGAAGCAAGGACTTGGTGGTGGACGTGCACAAGGTTCCATCTATGCCCACCAATGTCGAGTGGGGTGACGCCTCATCTTCTAAGGTATTGGGACTTGGCAAGGTGGTCATCTCTCATGATCTCACGATCGAGAAGGTCATGCTTGTTGAGTCCCTTGCATACAATTTACTTTCCGTTCGTCAACTTGCAATCATGGGCTTTGCCACTTTCTTTGATATCGATACCGTGGCCCTCTTGTGGAGCAAGACTCTTAAAGTAGCCTTTGTTGGGCATGTCGAGAACGGTCTATATGTGATTAACTTTTCGGAGCGACCCACTAAGACCGCGACATGCCTAATGGCTAAAGTTGATGTGGGATGGCTTTGGCATCGCCGTTTAGCCCATGTCAATATGAGATCTTTGCAAAGTCTCCTAAAGGGGGACCATGTCCGTGGACTAACGAATGTTAGTTTTGCTAAAGATCGTGCTTGCAGTGCCTGTATCAAAGGAAAGCTACATGAGAAGGCTCACCCTCCCACGACTATCATTTATTCAAAGAGGCCTTTGGAGCTCCTTCACATGGATCTCTTTGGGCCTCCATCCTTCGATAGTCTTGGAGGTAGAAAGTATTGCTTGGTGATTGTGGATGACTACTCAAGGTACACGTGGGTGTATTTCTTCAAGAGGAAGAGCGAGACCCAACAAACCGTCATTGACTTTGCCAATGAAGCACAACGTCAACACAATGCAAAGATCTTGACAATAAGAAGTGACAACGGCACCGAGTTCAAGAACTACACCTTGGATGAATTTCTTAGTGATGAGGGAATCAAGCATCAATATTCCGCACCATACACCCCTCAACAAAACGGTGTTGCGGAGAGGAAGAACCGGACGTTGATGGATGCGGCAAGGACCATGATGGCGGAGTTCAAGTCTCCGTACAACTTTTGGGCCGAAGCCATCAACACCGCGTGTCATGCATCAAATCGGCTCTACCTCCGCAAGGGCTTGAACAAGACTCCTTATGAGATACTCACCGGTAACAAGCCCAACCTCAAGTACTTCCGGGTATTCGGGTGTAAGTGTTTCATTCTCAAGAAAGGTGTTCGGTTGTCTAAATTTGAGGCTAGAGCTTATGAGGGCATATTTGTTGGTTATGCTACAAACTCTCATGCTTACCGTGTCCTCAATAAATCCACGGGACTTATTGAGGAGACGTGTAACGTGGAGTTTGATGAGAATAACGGCTCCCAAGTGGGAGCAAAGTGGCACTTGTGATGTAGGTGATGAAATTCCTCCTCAAGCCATAAGAAGAATGGGTGTTGGTTTCATCCTACCCATTGAGGAACCCCTTGTGGCCGAAGGAGAAGGACAATGCTCCACTCAAGTGGAGCCATCACCAACCCAAGGCCCACACGCTTCCGAAGAACAAAGTGAAGGCCCTCAACCTCATGAACAAGACCTAGGGCAAGATCATACTCAAGACGGTGTTGACACACCAAGTGATGCCCAAGGTCAAGTTCTCTCCCCCGAGCAAGTTCAAGACCAAGAACAAGTTCATGACGACGCTCAAGATGATCAAGTAACCGCTCCTCAACTCACCAACGAGGAGGAATTAGAGCGTCGTGCCGCCAAAGTTGCTTCCAAACTCTCCACCAAGGATCATCTCATGACGAACGTGCTTGGAAGCTTAAGAAAGGGGGTAAGCACTCGTAGACAATTAGCAAATTATTGTGAGCATCACGCGTTTGTCTCTTGTGTGGAACCTCACAAGGTCTATGAGGCGCTCGAAGATCCGGATTGGCTCAATGCCATGCATGAAGAACTCAACAACTTCGAGCGCAACAAAGTGTGGAGATTGGTGCCAAGGCCAACGGGGAACCACAATGTCATTGGAACCAAGTGGATATTCAAGAACAAGCAAGATGCCCATGGGATTATCATTCGCAACAAGGCTCGTTTGGTGGCACAAGGCTACTCCCAAGTCGAGGGTATCGACTACGGTGAAACCTTTGCTCCCGTTGCTCGTCTTGAATCCATTCGCATGTTGATTGCATATGCTTCTCATCATAACTTTAAGTTACATCAAATGGATGTGAAGAGTGCTTTTCTTAATGGTCCCATTAATGAATTGGTGTACATCAAGCAACCCCCCGGGTTCGAGGATCCCTACTTTCTCGATCATGTGTATCAACTCGATAAGGCACTCTATGGCCTTAAACAAGCCCCACGTGCGTGGTATGACCACCTTACCGAGTTGTTACAAGACCGTGGGTTTGAAGTTGGGATAATCGACCCCACTCTTTTTACTAAGAAGGTCAAAGGGGAGTTGTTTGTGTGCCAATTATATGTTGATGATATCATCTTTGGTTCTCCTAACAAAGCTTTCAATGAGGAATTTGCCGCTCTCATGACCTCAAAGTTCGAGATGTCCTCCATGGGGGAGTTGAAGTTCTTTCTAGGGTTTGAAGTGAAGCAAAGAAGAGAAGGAACCTTCATCAATCAATCCAAATACACTCAAGACATGCTCAAGAGATTCAAGCTAAGTGACGTCAAGCCGGCTTCCACCCCAATGCTCACCAAGTGCCAACTTGATCTAGATCCCAATGGTAAAGTGGTCGATCAAAAGGTATACCGTTCCATGATTGGATCCTTGCTTTACCTTTGTGCATCTAGACCGGACATCATGTTGAGTGTGGGAATTTGTGCACGGTTTCAAGACGCACCTAAGGAAAGTCACTATGTGGCCGTCAAACGAATCTTTCGATATTTGGCTCATACCCCAAACTTTGGCTTATGGTACCCAAGAGGATCAAACTTCAAGCTTGTAGGGTACTCGGATTCCGATTGGGCGGGAGACAAAGTGGATAGGAAGTCCACTTCCGGAGGATGCCAATTCCTTGGTTGCTCGTTGGTAAGTTGGTCTTCCAAAAAGCAAAGTTGTGTGTCTCTCTCGTCCACTGAAGCGGAGTATGTTGCGGCCGGTAGTTGTTGTGCACAACTCTTATGGATGAGGCAAACTTTAAAGGATTACGGTGTCACTTGTGACAAACTGCCTCTTTGGTGTGACAATGAAAGTGCCATCAAGATTTCTCTCAACCCGGTGCAACACTTCAAGACGAAGCATATTGAGATTCGGTATCACTTCATCCGGGATCACATTAGGCGAGGAGAGATCGAGCTCAACTATGTCAACACTCGTGACAACCTTGCAGATATTTTCACGAAGCCCTTGGATGAAGCAAGATTTCGCGAGTTAAGGCATGAGCTAAATATCATTGATTCGAGCAATGTTGCTTGAACCCGTGCACACCCTACCACGCTCAATTTGTTGTCTAGTTTAGGTGTAGGCATGGACATAGGGGGAGTGTTGTTCTCTCAATGAACTCTCCCTCCCCCCAGTATGCATAAATTGATCAAGTCTTTCACTTTAGCCATTGTTGATGGCACGTGTGCTTAAAAGACGAGTTTTGGTCATGGGCCCAAGGTTAAAATCTTCGCGGCGCCATACCTCTTGACTCAAACATAGGTGGCTTCGGCCACCGCCCTCTCTTGAAGAGAGGTTTCTTGGCCTCTTGCAGGTGTGTTCTTTTGCTTTTCGTTGCGGGTTTTCTGGTTTTTTTTTGAGCTAAGCCATGTAGTCTAGTTGCCGCGGTGTGCTGGGCGGTACTGCCGCTGCTGGCGAGCGGTACTACCGCTGATAAGCGGTACTACTGCTGGTGATGGACGGTACTACCGTGGTAAGTGGTACTACCGCCACACTAGTGCTGTACTACCGCTTATGAGCGGCACTACCGCTACCCAGCGCGGTACTACCGCTGCAGGGCGGGGCCAGAGGTTTTTATTGGGGCAGGGGGAGGTTTTCTTCTCCCCCATACCCATTCGCTCGCCCCCTCGTGCCTCTCCCTCTCTCCAGCACCGTTCCTCCGCGGAAGGGCTCCAGTGGATCTCCTCCTCCGGGGCGTTCCTCTCCATTTCCTTCGGTGGAGTCAATCCCCACATCATCCTCTTGCCATGGATGCCGGTATTGCCCCCGTTCCTTCTCTCTTTTGGTCTTGCTTTTAGATCTTGTGCTTAGGGGCAATGGTGGTTGCATCTCTAGATTTTTGGCTAAATCTAGGCTTGAGTTGGTTGGAGAAGGCAACTAGATCATCTAGATTGATGTTTGGTAGGATTATTTTTGAATTTGGTAGGCCGGTAGTGCCGGATTTGTCCACGGTAGTAGGAAACCACTGTTTCACCGCCTCGTGCTATGAAACTGTTGTTTATCCGCCTCAAGCCGTACTACCGCTCCCTTTGGAGCGGTACTACCGCTTGACCTAGAGCGGTACTACCGCTCCCTTTGGGGCGGTACTACCGCTTGGGGCGGTACTACCGCGGTCAGGTCACGGTACTACCGCTGCATGCCAATTTCCATCATTCTCCTGGCTTCCCTTGATCTTTTTGTTGTGTTTTTTGGCTTATGCTCGTTTCTTCTAGTTGTTTTGCGTCTTGTTGTGTTTGGCTCCAGGTGATGACATTTCCGAGCAGCAAGGTCGCCGTATCAACCCCGGGCGTGCCACCTCCAAACGCTACCGGACCTCAGAGCCTGCCGGTGGTTCCTCGAGCACCCAACCGCCTCCAGCAAGTGCTTCTGCAAGTGTTTCTCCACCTCCTCAGCAATCGAAGCGAGCCGCCAACAAGCCAAAAGGGAAGGCTGTGACTGAGATGAACAGCAAGGAGTTTTGGGAGAAGCGTCGCCGCAACCCCTATACGGTGGACCAAGAACCCACTTTGGTCAACCGTCCGTTCAGGAACCGTTTTCAGTTTGCCATCTACTTTGATGTGATCAAGGCCAAGAAGAATCTCTATGTTGATGTTCGCTCCATTGACACCGATGCTATGGAGAAGGATCCAGAGTACTTTGGAGAAGCCTTTCAGATGTGCACTCAGCCGAACATTCTCAGGATCATGCAGTTCAACAAGGATTTCGATGCGGATTTGTTGGCTCAATTCTATGCCACCGTCCATCTTGGAACAGATAGCGACAGGACTCTGACTTGGATGACCAATGGCAAGCGGCTTTCTGTCAAGTGGCGGGCGTTCATGGAGTTACTTGATGTGGTGGATAACGGGCTTGAGACTCCTGTCGGTTTCCGTCCTCACCGCCATGTCACTTCCACCCACAAGCAAGCCCTTTGGCCCTACTGCACTGTGAAGGTTCACCCTGTCACTGAGAAGAAGACCTACGAGCTGTGTCCGTATCTGGACATTCTTCATCGCATATTCCGTGAGACTCTCTTCCCTCGCATTGGGAATCTGGATCAGGTTCACTCCTACCTCGTGGACATGCTCCTTTTCTGTCAGCATGAGAAGGAAGCAAACACTGGAGAGAGCCTGGATATCTCTCATGTCATGTGGTCTGAACTTGTATCTGCCGTGTCTGAGCGCAAGTGTCCTATCTATGGTCCCTTCATCATGAGGCTCATTGAGAGGGCCTGGGCACAGAATTATCCCAGAGTGCTGCTAGAAACTGGAGAGTTGGTGTCCCATGAGATCAAGCGTCTAAGGAAGAAGGACAACTGGTCAGCACCTCACACAGGGGGTCCTTCTGCTACTGCTGCCATGGGGGGCCCGTCTGCTGCTGCTGCCATGGGAACTGAGGGTGAGGCTGCTCCTGATGCCCACGATGAGGACGTTAGCCACTCCAGTGCTGAACCGTCTTGGGCCCAGAAGCTCAAGCGCAAGATGAAGAAGCTCTTCTTCATGGAGTCCCATGGTCAGTACATGACTCATGTGGCGGAGAAGAATGCCAGGACGTGCCACAAGGAGATCATGCGTCAGTTGGGAGCCACAGTTGTCAATGGGTCTGAGGGACAGATCACTGAAGAGGAGGACTGGATTCATCAGAACTGTCACTGGACCGACTCCGATGCCGAGCACTTTTCAACCCACGATGAAGATGCAGAGATGTGATGTTCAGGACCTTCCTCGCCCATCACCTGGAGTCGTAGTGTCCCTCTCTGCCCTTTTTGGTGTCTTGATGCCAAAGGGGGAGAGAGTTTAGGGATTTGTGTTTGCGAGTGTGTTTTTGTGTCGTTCGTTTGCTTTCTCGTTGTTGGTTTTGTTTGGTTTTGTGCTTGTGAGACCTAAGTTCCAGACATATGGTGTAAGACATATGCTACCTTTGTTATCTTTCTATGTGTTATGCACCTCGGTATCTTATAGCTTGCATGCTTATCCTATCATATATGTTGTTCTCATATATCTTGCTTAGGTTGTTGGTCTCTAAAATATAGGGGAGCCGTGATCCTAGTATGTGTGCCGTGCAGTCCAAAGCACTTATCTAGTGTGCACAACATCTAGGGGGAGCCTGTCTATTTTTTAGAGGCATGGGTTCTCTTGCATTCTATGTCATTACTCTTTTCTATGCAAATCCCGTATTGTCATCAATCCACCAAAAAGGGGGAGATTGTAAGGGCATATTTATCCCTAAGGTGTTTTGGTGATTGATGACAATGCATTTGCGGACTAATCGGGTGCTTTGAGTTCTTTCAGATATTCATCCTTCGGCACGAAATGATTATTTCCCTTCGGTGCTCTACTCAAGATGGTGTAGCTTCTTTCGTGACTTTGTTGGTGGACTAAGTTTCGTAGTAGTCACCGTTCTATCAAGAGGGATCTGCTTCGGTATGGTTTGGGTGGAATCAACACGTACACGTCCTTCTCATACCCATCGTTTCTTTCCGCCTCACTGGAGCTTCTCTTTTCTTCCCTGTGTGTCTTTTTCTGGACCCAGCGGTAGTACCGCAGGCCACAGCGGTAGTACCGCTGAGGCTCACTAAGCGGCAGTACCGCTCCTCGGAGCGGTAGTACCGCTTGATGGCCTCAGCTGCAGTACCACTGTAGCTCCGTGCTCCTACCGCCTCGACCCCAGTGCGCTCTTTCTCGTGTCTGGGCCTTACGGCACTAGCTGCAGTACTGCGGTAGTACCGCTCCTCGGAGCGGTAGTACCGCTTGATGGCCTCAGCCGCAGTACCGCTGCGGCTCCGTGCTCCTACCGCCTCGACTCGGTTGGGCATTTTCTCGTGTCGGGTTTTACGGTACTAGCTGCGGTAGTAGTGGCGGTAGTGCTGCTTGCGAGCGGTAGTACCGCCCTACCTCCGCGATAGTACCGCTCTGGGTCCCAGCCCCAGCCCCTTCTCCTCTAGCACGGCAGTACCGCTGAGGGGGAGCGATAGTACCGCTTATGAGCGGTAGTACCGCCCTGCCCCCGCGGTAGTACCGCTCTCTGCGGGGCTGAGTGGGGGGTAATGGTTGGTTTGTTCCCCCCACTATAAAAGGGTGTCTTCTTCCCCCCTTTTGATCTACCTCTTCCACCATTAAAGCTCCATTATTGCTCCAAGCTCCATTTTCGCCCGATCTCACTCCCTAGCCAACCAAACTTGTTGATTTGCTCGGGAGTGGTTGAGAAGGCCCCGATCTACACTTCCACCGAGAGATTTTTGATTCACCCACTCATCCTTAGCGGATCTTGTTACTCTTGGGTGTTTGAGCACCCTAGACGGTTGAGGTCACCTCGGAGCCATATTCCATTGTGGTGAAGCTTCGTGGTCTTGTTGGGAGCCTTCGATTAAGTTGTGGAGTTTGCCCCAACCTTGTTTGTAAAGGTTCAGTCGCCGCCTTCAAGGGCACCAATAGTGGAATCACGGCATCTCGTATTGTGTGAGGGCGTGAGGAGAATACGGTGGCCCTAGTGGCTTCTTGGGGAGCATTGTGCCTCCACACCGCTCCAACGGAGACGTACTTCCCCTGAAAAGGAAGGAACTTCAGTAACACATCCTCGTCTTCACCGGATCCACTCTTGGTTATCTCTTACCTTTACTTGTGCAAGCTCTTTAGTGTTTGTTCCCTTGCTTGCTTGTGTGCTTGTTGTTGTTGCATCATATAGGTTGTTCACCTAGTTGCACATCTAGACAACCTACTTTGATGCAAAGTTTAATTTGGTAAAGAAAAGCTAAAAATTGGTAGTTGCCTATTCACCCTCCTCTAGTCAACCATATCGATCCTTTCAGTTGGGTTTTGTATTCATTTTGCATTTTGTTCATGTCATGCATTTCATATCATGTCATCATGTGCATCGCATTTGCATACGTGTTCGTCTCATGCGCCCAAACCTTTTCCCCGTTGTCCGTTTCGCAATCCGACACTCCCACATGCACCCCCGCACCCCCCTTGTCTCTTTTCGTGAGCGGGTGTTAAACGTTTTCGGAATGGACCGAGATTTGCCAAGTGGCCTTGGTACACCACCGGTAGACCGCCTGTCCAATTTCGTTCCATTTGGAGGCCGTTTGATGCTCCAACGGTTAACCGGGTAACCGCAAAAGTCTCTTTCGTGTTGCAGCCCAACACCCCTCCAAAACAGCCCAATAACCCATCTAAAACATCTCCATGTTCTCCGCCGTCGGATCACGATCGTGTGGGCGAAAACCGCACCTCATTTGGACACTCCAAACTCCCTCTACCTATAAATATGTGCCTCCCCACGAAAAATTCACAGATGAAACCCTAGCCATCTTCCTCCTCCGCCGCCGGACACGTCCTCCCGGACCGGACGCGTCCGCTGCCGCGCCCGCAACCAACCATGCATCGCCACGTGTCGCCGCCACCGAATCCCACCGTGCACCGCCGCCGGGCCCGCCGAAGCCCAGATCCGCCCCCCCGGCCCGGTCGCCGCGTCGCCGCCTCCCGCGGGCGTTCCGCTGCCCCGCACCCGTTCCGGCCGCCGCCCGAACGCCGCCATCGCTCCGCTGGTCGCTGCTTTCCTCCGACGCCGGTCGCCGCCGTCCACGCCTACCGCCGTCGACCCCACTCCTTGTCGCCGGCCTCCTCCTCCCCAAGCTCCGGCCCCGCTCTGTCAAGCTCCGGCCGCCGCACAAGCCCTCTCCAGCAAGGATCCGGCCAGATCTGCCTCGCCTCATTTTCCGCTCTGGGTCAACCCTAGATCCGGAGGTGATTTTGCACTAAGTCCCGAAACCTCCCAAATATTTTTATGCCTACTTTGACATGCCATATCTCGGTGACCGTGGCTCCAAATCATGCATATGATATGCCAAAATGTTCGTCTCGATGAGCTCTTCATGTTAGCAGCATTTCCATGCATGTTACTATTCTTTATGATGCCATTTTCATTGATGCAAGTGTGCTATAAAATGTTAACTGCTGGTACTTATTAGATCATGGTGATTTGTCATTTTTGTTGCATTTGATGTGTGCATCATATGAGCATGAGGTCTACAGGTGTTTTAAACTACATCATGCCATATTTACAGAGGTGCAAGTCTTGTCTTTTTTGTGATCTATGTGGTGACTAGCACAAGCATGCAAACTAGGCTCTGTGATGTTGCTGCTTTCAAGGACTTAGGATTTTGCTAAGTCTTTTTCCTGTTGTTGTTTTGATGCCATGTAAACTTGATGCTACATAGTGATCCATGCTTACTTTGGGATACTTCAGTAAGGATGTTTTGAACATGTGGTTATGCTCTATCCATTCATGCCCCTGGTTGAAATTATGGAATGCTCTAGCATGTCTTTTTCTTCCTCTACCTTTGCTATAAAATGTTCCAGGCAGAATGTTAACATGTTAATCAAAATTGCCAGGGTTGTTTCTAGTGATCCATGCATCCTATGAACTTGCTCTTGCCATGGTTAGCTTCATGAACATGTCATCTTGCTGTTGGTATACTTGTTTTGTCATGCAATGCTTTATGGTGAGTGGCATGAGCTCGCAAAGTTGCTATCATAATTCTGTTTATGCCATGCTCTGTTTTTCTGCTAAGTCTGAAACTGTTAATAAAACTTGCTATGTTTACATGGGTGCCTGATACGTCTCCAACGTATCTATAATTTTTGATTGCTCCATGCTATATTATCTACTGTTTTGGACATTATTGGGCTTTATTATCCACTTTTATATTATTTTTGGGACTAACCTATTAACCGGAGGCCCAGCCCAGAATTGCTGTTTTTTGCCTGTTTTAGGGTTTCGAAGAAAAGGAATATCAAACGGAGTCCAAACGGAATGAAACCTTCGGGAACGTGATTTTCTCATCGAATACAACTCACGAGACTTGGACCCTACGTCAAGCCAATTAACAGGAGGCCACGAGGTAGGGGGCACGCCTGCCCCCCCCCCCCAGGCGCGCCCTCCACCCTCGTGGGCCCCCTGTTGCTCCACCGACGTACTTCTTCCTCCTATATATACCCACGTACCCCCAAACGATCAGAAACGGAGCCAAAACCCTAATTCCACCGCCGTAACTTTCTGTATCCACGAGACCCCATCTTGGGGCCTGTTCCGGAGCTCCGCCGGAGGGGGCATCGGTCACGGAGGGCTTCTACATCAACACCATAGCCTCTCCGATGAAGTGTGAGTAGTTTACCTCAGACCTACGAGTCCATAGTTAGTAGCTAGATGGCTTCTTATCTCTTTTTGGATCTCAATACAATGTTCTCCCCCTCTCTTGTCGAGATCTATTCGATGTAATCTTCTTTTTGCGGTGTGTTTGTTGAGACCGATGAATTGTGGGTTTATGATCAAGTCTATCTATGAATAATATTTGAATCTTCTCTTAATTCTTTTATGTATGATTGGTTATCTTTGCAAGTCTCTTCGAATTATCAGTTTGGTTTGGCCTACTAGATTGATCTTTCTTGCAATGGGAGAAGTGCTTAGCTTTGGGTTCAATCTTGCGGTGTCCTTTCCTAGTGACAGTAGGGGCAGCAAGGCACGCATTGTATTGTTGCCACCGAGGATAACAAGATGGAGTTTTCTTCATATTGCATGAGTCTATCCCTCTACATCATGTCATCTTGCTTAAGGCGTTACTCTATTTTTAACTTAATATTCTAGATGCATGCTGGATAGCGGTCGATGAGTGGAGTAATAGTAGTAGGTGCAGGCAGGAGTCGATCTACTTGTCTCGGACGTGATGCCTATATACATGATCATACCTAGATATTCTCATAACTATGCTGAATTCTGTCAATTGCTCAACAGTAATTTGTTCACCCACCGTAAAATACTTATGCTCTTGAGAGAAGCCACTAGTGAAACCTATGGCCCCCGGGTTTATCTTTATCATATCAATCTCCTACTACTTAGTTATTTACTTTGCTATTTACTTTGCCTTTATTTTACTTTGCATCTTTATCATAAAAATACCAAAAATATTATCTTATCATATCTATCAGATCTCACTCTCGTAAGTGGCCCTATAGGGATTGACAACCCCTATTTGTGTTGGTTGCAAGGATTTATTTGTTTTGTGCAGGTACGAGGGACTAGCGTAGCCTCCTACTAGATTGATACCTTGGTTCTCAAAAACTGAGGGAAATACTTACGCTACTTTGCTGCATCATCCCTTCCTCTTCGGGGAAAACCAACGCAGTGCTAAAAGAGGTAGCAAGAAGGATTTCTGGCGCCGTTGCCGGGGAGGTCTACGCAAAAGTCAATATACCAAGTACCCATCACATTCCCTTATCTCCCGCATTACATTATTTGCCATTTTCCTTTCGTTTTCCTCTCCCCCACTTCACCCTTGCCATTTTATTCGCCCTTCTTCTGTTCGTCTTTCCATTTGCTTTGATGTCTTACTTGGCTCGTTTGCTAATTTGGCTGGAATAATTGTTTATTTATTACTAAACAGAGAACCTAAGATCTATGGATCCTCATCCGCTTGCTAATCTTTTTAAGAGATCCAATTATAATGAACCAATTGCTAGTGAGTTTTGTGCACTAGATTATCTTTATGAAGTTTTGCTTGAAATTCGTGAATCTGAAAATTGTGATAAAGTACCTTATGGGGTGATTCCCGATGGATCTTTGAATAAAAAGCATGATTGGAATGATTATAGTATAAATTCTATTGATATAAATTGTGATAATAATATGCAAAACCCTAAGCTTGGGGATGCTAGTTTTGCTATGACCTCTACTTGTTGCAATGATCATGATTGGGGTGATTCTTCTTGTGATCTTGAAAATTTATTTAAGCCCCATGATGAATATGAGATTGATAATAGTGTTTGCAATATTATTGAAAGTGGGTTTGGAAGAGTGTCAACTTTAGATCCCACATATTTGGATAATGTTCAATCTTATGAATTTTTTGATAAAAGTGGGTTTGAAGAGGTCATGACTTTAGATAATGTTAATCCCACTATTTTGGAAGAATGTCAACTTTGCATGCATGTGGATCGTGTTGAAAATATTTTATGTGATAGCTATATTGTTGAATTTGATTATGATCCTACATGCAATTATTATGAGAGAGGAAAATATGGTGGTAGAAATTTTCTTATTACTAAATTACCTCTCGTTATGTTGAGATTACTATTGTTTCTTTCCGCTTCCTTGCATATGCTAGTTCTTGCTTGCCTTGATAATTTGTTTGCCTATAAGATGCCTATGCATAGGAAGTATGTTAGACTTATATGTTTTTGTCACGTGTTTTATGATGCTCTCTTTGTGCTTCAATTCTTGTCTTTCATGTGAGCATCATTGAAATAGTATGCCTAGCTATAAGGCTTTAAAGAAAAGTGCTTGTTGGGAGACAACCCAATATTTATCCTTGCTGTTATTCAATAATAAATTATCTAGAATCTGTTTTGGTTGTGTTTTTTTGTGTTTAGTTTGTTTTTGTGCCAAGTAGAACCTTTGGGAAGACTTGGGGAAAGTCTTGTTGAACTTGCTGTAAAAAACAGAAACTTTAGCACTCACGAGAACTACTGTCATTTTTATTTGGAAAGTGCTATTTAGTTAATTATTTTTGCAGATGATTAATAGATAAATTCCTCACGTCCAGCAGTTTATTTTAGAATTTTTGGGGTTCCAGATCTTGCGCTAGCTACAGATTACTACAGACTGCCCTATTTTTGACAGATTCTGTTTTTCGTGTGTTGTTTGCTTATTTTGATGAATCTATGGCTAGTAAATTAGTTTATAAACCATAGAGAAGTTGGA
The DNA here is from genome assembly GCF_003073215.2 of Triticum urartu. Classification (NCBI taxonomy): domain Eukaryota; kingdom Viridiplantae; phylum Streptophyta; class Magnoliopsida; order Poales; family Poaceae; genus Triticum; species Triticum urartu. The sequence goes on along the minus strand of NC_053024.1, from coordinate 244,011,312 downwards.
ATACAGTAGGTATAACACCCATATAAATAAAAGAATGAGTTCATTACAGTACCTTGAAGTGGTCTTTTGTTTTCTTTCTCTAATGGAGCTCACGAGATTTTCTACTTTAAGTTTTGTGTTGTGAAGTTTTCAAGTTTTGGGTAAAGATTTGATGGATTATGGAACAAGGAGTGGCAAGAGCCTAAGCTTTGGGATGCCCATGGCACCCCCAAGATAATCTAAGCCAAGGCTTGGGGATGCCCCGGAAGGCATCCCCTCTTTTGTCTACTTCTATCGGTAACTTTACTTGGAGCTATATTTTTATTCGCCACATGATATGTGTTTTGCTTGGAGCGTCTTGTATTATTTGAGTCTTTGTTTGTTAGTTTACCACAATCATCCTTGCTATACACACCTTTTGAGAGAGCCATACATGATTTGAAATTTGTTAGAATACTCCATGTGCCTCGCTTATATCTTTTGAGTTATTTAATTTTGCTCTAGTGCTTCACTTATATCTTTTAGAGCATGATGGTGGATTTGTTTTATAGAAACTATTGATCTCTCATGCTTCACTTAGACTATTTTGAGAGTCTTAATAGCATGGTAATTTGCTTAAAGTCCTAATATGCTTGGTATGCAAGATTAATAATTAAACTTTCTTATGAGTGTGTTGAATACTAAGAGAAGTTTGATGCTTGATGATTGTTTTAAGATATGGAGGTAATAATATCAAAGTCGTGCTAGTTGAGTAGTTGTGAAATTGAGAAATTGAGAAGTACTTGTGTTAAGGTTTGCAAGTCACGTAGCATGCACGTATGGTAAACGTTATGCAACAAATTTGAAACATGAGGTGTTATTTGATTGTCTTCCTTATGAGTGGCGGTCGGGGACGAGCGATGGTCTTTTCCTACCAATCTATCCCCCTAGGAGCATGCGCATAGTACCGAGGTTTTTGATGACTTGTAGATTTTTTCAACAAGTATGTGAGTTCTTTATGACTAATGTTGAGTCCATGGATTATACGCACTCTCACCCTTCCATCCTTGCTAGCCTCTTCGGTACCGGGCATTGCCCTTTCTCACATTGAGAGTTGGTGCAAACTTCGCCGGTGCATCCAAACCCCGTGATATGATACGCTCTTTCACACATAAACCTCCTTATATCTTCCTCAAAACAGCCACCATACCTACCTATTATGGCATTTCCATAGCCATTCCAAGATATATTGCCATGCAACTTTCCATCATTCTGTTCATCATGACACATTCATCATTGTCATATTGCTTAGCATGGTCATGTAGTTGGCATAGTATTTGTGGCAAAGCCACTATTCATAATTCTTTCATACATGTCACTCTTGGTCCATTGCATATCCCGGTACACCGCCGGAGGCATTCATATAGAGTCATCTTTGTTCTAGTATCGAGTTGTAATCATTAAGTTGTAAATAAATAGAAGTGTGATGATCATCATTTTCTAGAGCATTGTCCCAAGCGAGGAATATATATATATATATATAAAGGCCATAAAAAAGCGAAGGCCCAAAAAAAGAGAAAGGCCACAAAAAAAGAAAAGGCCCAAAATAAAAAAATGAGAGAAAAAGAGAGAAGGGACAATGTTACTATCCTTTGCCACACTTGTGCTTCAAAGTAGCACCATGATTTTCATAGTAGAGAGTCACTCATGTTATTACTTTCATATACTAGTGGGAATTTTTCATTATAGAACTTGATGCGGAGCATCCCATGATCATCCCCATGGACCTACCATCGTCGCATCAAGAGCCAAGAGGACCCATGACACGAGCACGAGCCAGAGCTCTCGAGAACGAGGTGACTTCTTTCCTTAGTGATATCACATATGATCCACTCGAGACATGGTTACTACCTAAGTCTGATATGCTATGCATGATCAGGTGTCAAGAGGAGCCTCCCGAAGATGCATGTGAAGACGGACAAGTCGCCAAGTCCACGGATGAAGAGAACCAACGGAAACGGGCAAGTTTTCCTTCCAGACCCCGGACATCCGGCCAAAGACCCCCGACATCCAGCCCCTGGAGATGCCACCACAGCAGCCGCAACCCAGCCAGAAAAGTTACAGGGCCCGGACATCTGGCCCCGCGCCCCGGACATCCGGCATCCCCCGAAGCCCCGGAAATCTGGCCCTCTGCCCGGAAATCCGGCCTCGTCTATCCAAAGACCACATAAGTTTTCACCGCCAGCCCGGACATCCGCCCCCCAGCCCGGACATCCGGCCACTCCAGAAGCCCCGGACATCCAGCCCGACGCCCGGACATCCGGCCTCGCCTGTCTGTGAACAGTGAAGGGCCGAAGCCCATGTACCCTCTCGCCCCCTAGACTATATATACTTCATCCCCTTCCTCTTTCTAGGGTTAGTGTTGGTTTAGCTCATATGTGAGATAGAGCTTCGCTCATCCATACAGATCTCCTCCTCAAGAGAGACTGTGGCCCCTCTTTGGAGAAGATCAACTTGGATTCAAGACCCCCTCTTGGGTGGCCCCCATCAAGACCTCCTTCTAGGAGAAGAACCGGTTACTTTGTATCGTCCTTTGTTGACCTTGGATCATCGTGTATCTCTTTGTGTTATTGGATCTAGCGCATGTGTAATCGAATCTTGTTGGTTTGAGTGTTTCTCTCGTGTTTTCCCTCGTGAATCCCCTCGTGTTCTTCGTGTTTCTCTTTGGGATCCGCTCCTTTTGTGAAAGATCAGCCATCTAGGGTTTCACCCTACATCATCTTGGTATTATGAGCCACGTTGATCACGATTTTGGAGCCCCCTCTTTGTGTTTTCTAGCTTGATTTTGTTGTTTTTCGTCCTAATCCGAAAATTGCCCCACAAAAATAGCCCCAAATTTTTTTGTGATTTGTTGGTGTGATGAAGTTTTGTTGGATTTGATCCGCGAATTTCGTGTGTTGCAGGTAGATCTAACATTCCCCCACCTTTGGGATCCGCTCCTTTCGTGAAAGATCTGCCATCTAGGGTTTCACCCTACATCAGAACTTGGCTTGTATATTCCAATAATGGGCCTCCTCAAGTGCCCTAGGTCTTCGTGAGCAAGCAAGTTGGATGCACACCCACTAGTTTCTTCCCGGACATCCGGCCCGACCGGCCCAGACATCCGGCACCCCGGACATCCGGCCATCACCCCCGGACATCCGGCCCCTGGCAGCAAAACAACTCATCCACCATACGTTTCCCGCCTAACTCTCACCAAATTTTGTTCCGGTGCCCACATACATTTCCGCATACCTCCACCACTTCCGCATAGCACCACCCTAGCCTTTCCCGCTACCAACTCCGACAATTTTGCCAAATTTTTCTTTAAGAATTTGAGTTGTGGTTTCCGTGTCCTTTTGTGTTTTGGCTATCTAGGTACGGTTCGGCATCAACATCACCACCGCTCATCTTTGCCAAGGACTACTACGAATGGCTACATTACCTTGGATATCAACTTGGTATCGTAATATCATCATACTCTTTTGCAATCGCATTTATAACCACATGGCCTTACTTTTGCGTCACTTACCCATCGAGACTAGCCCTTGAGTATTGCCAGCAACGTGACTTGTGCACATTAGTGTTCATACTTCCCATAGCATACATACCATCATCGTGTTGCATCTCTTGGTATCATCACTTGGTCACAAAGTTGTTGTCACATACACAATTGCTATCTTGCTTCGTGAAACATTGCATGAGAAAAGAGCTCAAACATCAAAGAGCCAAACAAGCTTTTAAGCAAAAGAGGAAAGGCAAGCAAAGAGCAAGAACCATAGCATAATACAACATTAAGATTGTCATACTCGATCATCTTGGATCAATGCATAGGAACATCATACATATAACATACTTGGGATAGAAGTCGTTGCATTTTTGCTTAGTAGGTTGTGCACAAGTTCGTATCCGCCTATTGTGCAATCGTGCTAGCGTCTCTCTAGTTTTGTGAAACAAGAGCATCTTGGTGAATTCCACATTTTGGCTCATCCTTGGTTGCATAACCCCATCTTATCTATTTGCGTGTGTGTTTCCGTGTACCATATCTTGCTATTGGTCTACTTGTTGCATTTGAAAATTCGTGAATCTTTTCCAACATTATTGAGTCTCACTTACAATTGCATCAAATTTTGTGCCACCATCCTAACCGAGCTCCACCATAAGCTTTTACTTGTGTAGGTGTGAGAACCGACAAGAATTGGTACCAATTGTGCTATTTCCTTGTTACATATTGGAGTCATCTTTGATCCATTGTCAACATCGGTCAAGGTACATTTGATATTGGTTCTTCCCTTTCTTCCACTCACACTTGTCTTGGAATGATGGATATGCCAAGTACTTCTACCAACCCGCTCTTCATGGAGCAAGACGACGACATGAACTCCTTCGTCACCAAGAGTCACCTCTTTGGTGCACAACGTGCTTTGCATCAAG
>NC_053024.1:243992292-244005881 GCF_003073215.2 Triticum urartu | reverse complement strand
TTCCTCGAGATCGTTGTGAGCTCCCACACCTTTCCCCCTCCTCCCCGCACTCGTTCCCGCACTCTGGCCGCCCTTTTCACCGGAGCCGTGAGCTCCTCGCCGCCGGTGATGATGCAGACGAGACCAGAGCCACCGCAGCTCACTCCTGAGCACGACAACGTGCTCCACACCTCACCAGGAGCACGTAGAACCCATCAGTTCCCCTCCCATGCACCACAACGCCAAACCTGCAGGTGCCCGAACTCCGGCCGCCGCGGAAGTGCTCGCCGCCGTCAACCCCGGCCATCCCAGCTGCTGCCGCTACCACCACTAGATGCGCGAGAATGCCAGGAAGCCGTAGGAGCAAACCCCGCCTCAAACCGTGGGCTGTAGCGAGATCCCGACGATCTCTGCCGCGCGAAATGGTCGTCGCCGGCGAAACTCCGGCGACTGATGACATGGCTCATCATTAGCCACTAATGACCCAGCTAAACCACCTCTAGAGCCACTGCCATGTGGGCCCCTGTGCCAGTTAGGTTAGTTTAATTTTCTGTTTAAAGTTAGTTAAAACCCAGCGGGACCCACACGTCAGCTTTGACCGCGCTGACATGGCGGTTGACTGGTCCCACACGTCAGCCACAGAAACCAGCCCTGGGTCACTGACCAGTGGGCCCCACTGGTCAGGTTTTACCTGGACCGTGCCCCGTTGACCTGCTGACGTCATGACGATGTCATGCTGACGCAGTAATTAATTTCTGTTTTAAAACAATTCAGGAAATTCCAGAAAATGACTTAAACTTCAAAAAATCATAGAAATTAAACCGTAACTCCAAATGAAATAATTTATATATGAAAAATTATCAGAAAAATTCAAGGAATCCATCTGTACCATTTTCATGCATGTTTGACCAATGTTTACCTCTGTTTTGGACAAAACAAATAAATGCCATTTAACTAATCATATATGGAGTTTGAATTTGAATCTTGTATTCAAACCAACTTCATTTAATTGTGTTGCTAGTTGCATTAGCTCAATCAACAACATATTGCCATGTCATTATCATGCATCATGTTGTGTATTGCATTGATTGTGCTCCTTCTCTATTGCCGGTGATTGTCCCCTCTCGGTAGACACTGCTCCGACGCTGTGATCGTTGACACTGATGAAGACTCAATGTTATCTTCAGAAGTGCTAGGCAAGAAAAACCCCCTTGTTCATTCCGATACAACCCCACTCTCTCGCTCCTGCTCTCTTTTACTGCATTAGGACAACAACGATTCATCTGTTACTTGTTGCGGTAGTTGAACCCCTTATCCTCTGCATGACCTATCATTGCCACAGTAAATAGATGAAACCCACTAGCATGAGTAGGAGTTGTTTGAGCCCTGATGTGCCTACTCATTCATGCTTGTTTGTCATGCCTGCTATTGCATAGAGTCGTGTCAGGTCTGGTTCATCGGGGATGAACCGGAGGTGTGTAAACATGTCCTACAGTGTGTGAGCTAAGTGTGTGAACATGATTTGGTAAAGGTAGCGGTGAGAGGCCATGTAGGAGTACATGGTGGGTTGTCTCATTGAAACCGTTCTTAGGAACTGAGTTCTGTGTTTGTGATCCATGAAACAGTTACTACCACGCATTGGGCCCGAAACCAATGGACCCTCTCGGCTTCTTGATCACCCTTGTCCTCTTTCCAGGAGTTGCAACTAGTTTCTAGTGTTTTTAGGATATGTGTTGGCGGCCGTGCATAGCGCTGACCCTAGGGGTGGGCTATGATGCGGTAGATACACCGTGGCACGGTATACCGGGCGCCCGTTTGGTGTCTCGGGAACCCTGTTCACATCGTTCGGGGCCGTATGTGGAAACCTCGGCCGGACTCCCTGCGGATGGAACCTGGATAGGCGATAAACCTGGACTAGAGACTTGAGTGTTTAGGTAGGCCGTGGCCGACACCCTCGTTGGGCTTCCGCTTGAAGGTTGCCGAGTACATGTCGTGTAAACAGCGGTAAGTGGTGAGAGCGTGTGTGAAGAAGTACACCCCTGCAGGGTTAACATCATCTATTCGAATAGCCGTGTCCGCGGTAATGGACTTCTGGGTTGCCTATAACAGTTCATAGACAGGTGAAAGTGGATACTCTAAAACTCGCAAGATAAGTGTGAGTGCTATGGATGGCCTTCTCGTAGGGAGACGGGAGTGGATCCATAGTGGTGTATTGAATGGTGAATATGTGGACTCGTGTGCGCCACCTCAAAAGAGCTGCTTGCAGTCGTAGTTCAGGTTAGCCACTAAGTCAAAGCTGGCTTGCTGCAGTTAAACTCCACCACCCCCCCCCCTTGTTGATACCGATGCATATGTAGCTAGTTCTGATGTAAGTCTTGCTGAGTACCTTTGTACTCACGTTTGCTTAATTTATGTTTTGCAGAGAGATTTCAGTCTCGCTAGTAGTTCCGTGTGGACTTCGACGTTTAGCTTGATACCTCAGTTGTGATCTTGTGCCCTTGGCAGGATCTGGTAGATAGTCAGGCTTCTCAGCCTTCTTCATTTGTAGTTGTCTGTACTCGGATAAGTTAAGCTTCCGCATGTGCTTGTTGCTTGTATGCTCTGTGTGTTGGGTCATGAGACCCATGTTTATAATATCTAGCTCTTCAGAGCCTAATGAATAAATACTCTGAGTCATAGAGTCTTGTTGTGATGCCATGTTGTATTTGCACATGTCGAGCATATTGTGTGTATGATTGAAATGCTTGGTACGCGTGGGATCCGACAATCTAGTTGTTTATCCTTGGCAGCTTCTCTTATGGGGAAATGTAGTCTAAGTGCTTCCGAGAGCGATAGTAGTCCGCTACAGCCCGGTTCACCGGAGTCCTGCTAGCCCAGCACTACTGCTCAGATCACTTGACTGGCCGGCATGTGTTTCACTTCGTTCCTGTGTCTGTCCCTTCGGGGAAATGTCACGCGGTGACATCCGGAGTCCTGCCTAGCCTGCTACAGCCCGGGTTCTCAGAGTCCTGTTAGCCCAGTGCTACAGCCCGGATTCACACGCTGCTGACCGACATGCTCGATGTGATTCATGTATGCCTGTCCCCATAGGTTAGTGCCGCTTTGGGTTCACGACTAGCCATGTCGGCCCAGGTTCTCTGTCATATGGATGCTAGCGACATTATCATATACGTGAGCCAAAAGGCGCAAATGGTCCCGGGCCATGGTAAGGCGACACCCGTGGGAATACCGTGCGTGAGGCCGCAAAGTGATATGAGGTGTTACCGGCTAGATCGATGTGACATGGAATCGGGGTCCTGACAGGAATCAACTCTTGACATTGAAGCAACTCGAATACCACAACTTAAAACAAAAACAAAGGATTGGCTTGCAGAATAAGCTGGAACAAACATATGATAGAGATTTCATCCGAAGTTTTCGTGGTGGGGCCTACACGGGCTCGATCGTACAGCACCATCATGTACAAGGCAGTGCACATGACATACAAAGAGTCCCCAAGTCGGCATAGCCAAGGACTCTTTAAGACACAACGAGACCACTGTAAAACCAAGCGTGAATAGGTGGACCACTAGACGTCGAACCCCAATTTCATATCATACATCCGTCGGAAAGATATCCTAAGAGCTACTTGAATTCCCACTTATAAACTCCCAAAACTTTTCCGGTTATGCAATCAGGTGTTGGGGATACAGGGGAAGCATAATATCTCACCCAAAACTAGCAAATCCTACATCCAGCTGTATCCATCCTTCAACACATAACCAAGAAAAACTTTGGAAATCGTCTACCTCAACCTTCGAAAAGCATCCGTTATACAAGTTATGGCAATACTCCCGAACTCCCGCTCCAGTACTGGGTGGCATCGAGGTTATCTCACCAACAACTGCATAAAAGAGATTTTCGATGTCGGCGAAACTAATCTCAGGTATTCCAGAACTGCAACGATAAAATTGTGACGACAACACCTCGGAGCTCAACTCCCCGGGACACTGCCACAACCCCTAAATGTCAGGAGGCACCAAGAACAATGTTCTCATCACAAAACCATCGGAACGATTCCAAGATACCCGCGTGATCCTAAATTTTTTTTTGTGAAATTTGAGAAGAGAAGAGTCAAAACTCTACGTCAGGATGCCTTACCAGAGCGATGAGGAGACTGGGAGTAGAAAGAATTCCTAAACTCTCCGATATATATATTCCTAGATGACTCAAAACATTTTTCTAGACTCAACAATGGCTGCTAAAACGATCAAGCAGTGGGGGCTCCTAAGGTCGGGGAAGGCTCTGATACCAACTTGTAACGCCCTCGATGCAGCTATATCTCCCACGTGCTGAAGCACAACTTAGAGGCATAACCGCATTGAAAGCAATGTCGCAAGTGAGGTAATCTTCACACAACCCATGTAATACATAAGGGGAAAAGATACATAGTTGGCTTACAATCGCCACTTCACACAAATACATGAATAAAGCATTACAACATCCAAATACAATCAAGGTCCGACTACGGAACCAAAATAAAAGAAGAACCCCAAATGCGACAAGGCCCCCGATCGACCCCAACTGGGCTCCACTACTGATCAACTAGAACGAAACAACACAAAGGACAAGATCTTCATCGAGCTCCTCCTTGAGCTTGGTTGCGTCACCTGCTCGGTAACATCGGCACCTGCAAACTGGTTTTGGAAGTATTTGTGAGTCACGAAGACTCAGCAATCTCACACCCTTGCGATCAAGACTATTTAAGCTTATAGGAAGGGTAACAGGTATGAGGTGGAGCTGCAGCAAGCGACTAGCATATATGGTGGCTAACCTATTCGCAAAAGAGAGCGAGAAGAGAAGGCAAAGCACGATCGAGAAACTATGATCAAGAAGTGATCCTAGGACAACCTACGTCAAGCAAAACTCCAACACCGTGTTCACTTCCCGGACTCCATCGAGAAGAGACCATCACGGTTACACACGCGGTTGATGCATTTTAATTAAGGTCAACTTCAGGTTTTCTACACCCGGACGTTAACAAATTCCCATCTGCCCATAACCGCGGGCACGGCTTTCAAAAGTTCAAATCCCTGCAGGGGTGTCCCAACTTAGCCCATCACAAGCTCTCACGGTCAACAAAGGATATTCCTTCTAGCGGGAAGACCCGATCAGACTCGGAATCCCGGTTACAAGACATTTCGACAATGGTAAAACAAGACCAGCAAAGCCACCCAGATGTGCCGACAAATCCCGATAGGAGCTGCACGTATCTCGTTCTCAGGGCGCACCGGATGAGCAAGACGTCGGGTAAGCCAACCCAGAGTTGCCCCTGGTAGCCTCGGACATCGCTCAATTGGACCAACACTTAGAGAAGCACTGGCCCGGGGGGGTTAAAATAAAGATGACCCTTGAGCCGGCTGACTCAAGGGAAAGAAAAGGCTAGGTGGCAAATGGTAAAACCAATGTTGGGCCTTGCTGGAGGAGTTTTATTCAAGGCGAACTGTCAAGGGGTTCCCATTATTACCCAACCGCGTAAGGAACGCAAAATCCGGGAACATAACACCGATATGACGGAAACTAGGGCGGCAAGAGTGGAACAAAACACCAGGCATAAGGCCGAGCCTTCCACCCTTTACCAAGTATATAGATGCATTAATTAAATAAGAGATATTGTGATATCCCAACAAGTAAACATGTTCCAACAAGGAACAACATCTCCATGTTCCAACAAGGAACAAACTTCAATCTTCACCTGCAACTAACAACGCTATAAGAGGGGCTAAGCAAAGCGGTAACATAGCCAAACAACGGTTTGCTAGGACAAGGTGGGTTAGAGGTTTGGTTCAACAATATGGGAGGCAGGATAAGCAAGTGGTAGGTATCGCAGCATAGGCATAGCAAAAGAGCGAGAAACTAGAAAGCAAAGATAGAAGTGATTTCGAGGGTATGATCATCTTGCCTGAAATCCCGCAAGGAAGAAGAACGAGTCCATGAAGAAGATAAACGGACGTAGTCGAACGGGTCCTCACAAACGCGACGATATTGGAACCAACCCGAAGAAGCAACACCGGAAAGAAGCACACAACATAGTAAACAACTACCACACGATCATGGCATGATGCACAACAAGTATGATGCATGTCCGGATTAAATATGCATGGCATGGCAAAGGGCACAAACAAAACTACAAGTTAAGTGGAGCTCAATATGCAACGAGTTGCATATTGACGGAACACCACATCAATTATTTAGTTCTCTCTCGTTTAGGTACCCAACAATATTAAATGTTGTTAAACATGGCAAGAGGTGAGGCATAACAAAACTACACCATCTAAACAATTTAAATGGGGCCGGATATAACAAATAACAAATCTGGTAAATCCCCATATGCCTTAGTAATTTACTGCAACAACAATTTAAACATTTTAATTGTTGTTATCACAATGCGGATGACATGAACAAGTTTTATGCAATTTTTATTAAAAGTTGACAAGAGCATTATGAAGCACTTGTCACCGTGGTGGAAAGAAAAGGGGTGCCACGACAACGAATCCGAAAATGATGCCACGGCAACATATCGGTTCCGGTAACTCGATTGAGATCCCGGTGCAAAAGAAAGTGCGACGGGAGCGTGACATGCGATAGAAGGTGGGGTGCTCCCGGTTACCGGGTTCCCACATGATGGTGACAAGGTAAAAGAGGGCAACATGCACCGACAAATCGAGCACGGTGCAAGCACGAGCATCTCATAAATCGCAAACATTCGTTCAAGGACATCGTCTCGGGGTTATACCTTCGAAGCATGCAAACGAGACGGTTCGGGTTCGATGGGACGTAGTGGAAGTAGGCGTTCTCACGACGGTAGAGGAAGTAGTCGTTCTCGATTCGTAGATGTTCACACTCCGTAGGTGTTCGGGGTCAAAAAGGAACTTTCCGTCCATGGGTCTTCGAGGGTCGACGGTACATGTTCTGTAAACGTTCGAGCGGTGGTAGTGGTACACATTCACGGAGTAGGTCGTACACGTCGACGGTCTTATCGGAACCTCGTCAACGTTCGCGATCCACCTTGGCGATCCGAAGGGGTACTTGGCATCATGGTACTTGGGTCTTCGGACTTGCCGGTCTCGGTTCTTGCGATGGTAGTTGTACAAGGTCGTCGTGGGAGGTAGAGGTACTCGCGAACTTGTCGGATCCACGGCGACGGTAGTGGAACCTCACGGATTCGTGGTCTCCGGGCGGTCTCGGTCTTGACGGTGGGGTACTTGACGCATCCCGGATATGTAGTCGTACTTGACGAATCCAAAATACTCCTGCTCGGCATGGGTGCAATGGAGGCATCGTCTTGCGTTTCGAATCTAGGTCATGTTCGTATAACCGTTCGCATCAACGAAAAAAGGGCTTCATCTTGAGGTGCTCGGTCATGGGCGACGGAGCACACGGTAGACAAGGAGGCAGGGCGCCCCTGGCCTTGAGGTCACAGCGGAGCTCGGGTCAACAACAAGGAAGGTAGGGCACGCGGCTGGAGGCACTGGGAACAACAGCAGGCGGCGGCGGCGGCGGACAAGCGAGGCGAGGCGGAGAGCTAGTGGCGGCGCTCCTGGTCCCAGCGGGAGGAAAGAGGATCCAGGAGCTGCTCGGTAGGCGCGACGCAGAGGGAGGAGAGGAGGCTCCATCTTGGTCGTGGCCTCATCGGCCGGCGGGGTGGAGCTCCGGTGGTGGTTGTCCTCGGCCAGGGAGGAGGCAGGAGCCTGGGAGCGTGGTTGACGATGGGAGCGATGAGGGGGAAGGCTGCATGGAGGAGATACGGCGCCTAGGACACGCAGGCGAGCTTGATGACCAGGGCCATGGTCGCGGGCGCACGAGGAAGAGAAGAAGAAGGCGAGCGCGAGGCAGATGCAGGTCACCATGGGAGGCCACTAGGAGGCGGGCGGAGGAGCTGAGGCCTCTTGAAGGTCGAGGTCGCCGGCGGGGGCCTGGAAGTTGCCGCTGGAGGGCGCGTGAGGAGAGAGGGCGAGGGATCGGGGCTCGAGCGAGGGAGGGACCGAGAGGGAGATCGAGAGAAAGAGGGGGTCGCGCCTGCGTGCGTGTGTCTCTGGCGGCGCAGGAGGACGAGGGCACGATCGAGGGGAGTGGGTGCGTGCTAGGGTTAGGAAGGTTCGGTGGGCTTTGGCCTTGGGCCGGCCCAGTAGAGAGGGAGGGGCTGCTCCTAGAGAGGCCGGCGGCTGGGCCTTAGGCCGAATTGGTGGGAAGGAAAAGGCCAGAGGCCTGGTCTGCTGTCTCTCCCTCATACTTCTCTTTATTTGCCAAAACAGCACATAACAAAGAAAGAAAATGAGAGAAAAAAAAAGGTCGGAGAAGGAATTTGGGCACGGGGATAATTTCCTCGGACTCACAAAAATATGCACGGTCAAAGAAAAGTAGGAGTGGACATGATTGCAAGAATTAAATTCAAAATCATTTGAATTTAATTGAAAAGGTTTGAACAAGGGCTAGGAATTAGAAATGTCCAAAAATGTTGAGAATTTAGGTGGAGCTCCGGAAAATGACGAAAGGATATATGGCAAAGTTAGAGGCCAAGAGTTTGTGATAACAAAGGCATTGAGATTTATTTTGCAAGTGTGTTCCGGTTAATTCCAACAAATGAAATATTTAATATAGCTCCCTAATATCGGGAGGATATATTATAAAGAGAATCACCATGTGAATTCCCTCGATTTAAATGGATCAAAGATCCATGCCATTTATTTAGTTGAGTTGCAAAAGATTTATGAGATGATGGCATGATGACATGATGCAATGCAAAAATAAAAGGGCAGGCACAAATGAAACACACGGCGAAACCCGGAACATATGGAAGTATTCTCGCGCATCGGTCTCGGGGCGTCACAACACTCCACCACTACAAGAGGATCTCGTCCCGAGATCTAGGATGACACCGGAGGGAAAAACGGAAGAGAAAGAGAAGAGGTAAAACTAAGTTGCTTCTTTGACAATTGAGTGAAACCAAAGAACCTTGCGAGGTTGAACAATTTGAAAGGAAGAATATAACGAAGATGAACAAAGTTGAAAACACTCCGTTACAAAAGAGGAACAAGGAACATTACTAGAACCTTATAGGTTGAAAGGCATAAGAAAAGTGTTACGAAGGACAAGAAGTACATGCAAGCACTCCGGTAGAAACGAGATGCAGAAGGAACGATAAAGATCAATTACGAAAACACTCCGGTTAAAACAAGATAGAGGAGGAAAAAAATGATATAATATGTACAGCACTCCGACTGCAAATTGAAGGAATAAACAAGTACTTGACAAGATGAAAGGATTGATGAAATCAACAACATGCTGCCTCTGGAACTATTGAAAGAATTGCACAAGGGGTAAGAAAGATTTCAGACAGCACTCCGGTTGAGAAAGGAGGTAAAACTTGATAAGATGAGAGAACTGGAATGAAAACACGACACTCCGGTTGAATGGATAAGCAAGGGAAAGAACATGATCTTCACAATACGAGATGATGAGTGAAGAGAGCATCATCACAATGCCTCCGAAAGAAATGAAAGAATGCAATGAAAAGAACAGAGAAGAAAACAACATGTTCTACCTCAAATGAATTTGAGAGAGCATCCTTAACAAGAAGGATTGAACGGAGTTGTTGGGAAATCAACAACGAAAAGAACATGCTTGTTGAGGGCTTATGGAAAACATCTCAAAAACTTGAGGTGAAAACCTGCCACAAACGAAAACAATTGCTTGCTTGAGAGCGACGGAGAGATGAAAACATCTTCCATCGCGAGAATAGGAGGAAACTTGGATCATCGATAAACACCATAAATAGCAACATTCCGTAGGGAAGGTTTTAGGTGAAATATAACCCAAGATAACTCAAGTGAAGAGATTGATGGATTTAATATATCTCATTCTTGACAACATGTGAATCATGAAACATGAACTCAAATTATGAAGAATGGCATAGCACCACCTCAAATGATACGATAGAAAGAATTGCACTTCAGAATGCAAGATGAAGAAGGCTTGAACTCCTCAAATAAAACATGTGTTGGGCACCATGTTTATTTTAGAGTAATATCTTGGCAGATCTTAGCTCCGAGAGAAAACTTGAAGAACAATTGAAGAATGAAAAGTATCCTTGCAAATCATCATGTTGAGCCTTCGTGAAGAACTCCGGTAATAAAAGAATGATCAAAAGGAAGTGAAGGATGAAAAGAATAAGATTGAAGCCTTGCAATGATTAGATGAAGCTTCGAAATGATATAATTGAAAGAGCTTGGAACTCTGGAAAAGGAAAAGATGGAACAAAGAAATAAAGAATTTATTCGTCATGAACAAACTCCGAAGGAAGGAATTGATCACTTGGATGAAACAAGAATAAGAATTATGTTATGCGTATCCTTCACCAATTTAAATTGATGACAAACAATGGATTTAACACACTACTTATTCTCGTAGAAAGGATTAAGAGAGATATAGCATAACTTGGGAAGGTCTTCAACGAACCACCGGTAGGATTGAAACAACGAATGAATTGATACAATTACAAAGGAAGAGAAATCTTGAACAAAACACCGTAAGGATTGAAAATGAACGAAGATACATGAGAGAGTTTAGATACAAAAGAACGAAGAGATCATGAACTGATTAGAGGATGCTTGAACGATTCACCGGTAAGATTTGGATAACGAGAGCTGAAAGCTGGAATGAATAATTCTTCTGAAATGATGGGCTCTGGGGAATCAAACTGAAAAGACTCCTGATTTACTCCGGATGGGTGAAAAGAATTCTGACGCTCGAAAACAATTATGAGAGGATGGCAACAAGCTAGATCCAAGAATTTGGAAGAGAATGAAGCAAGGTTTAAGAGAAACTCTTCTTCGGTGTTCAAAATCTGACAAAGACGATGAAAAACACCACCATGAATTATTTAGACACTCCGGAATGAAGAATGGGAAGGTTGAGCCAACGATGAAAAGAATTTGAAAGATCTTGGAGAAAGACATTTGACTGATGATAAATCATTCTTACGTCAAACTTCAAAAAGAAATTTGGATAGCTCCGGAAAAATAGAAGAGTCAGGTAAGATCCTGGGAAAAGACCTGTGGGTTAGGGGCCACTCAAAAGATACATCGTTGAAATGATTTAAAAGAGAGGTTGCATCGGTTGAATTAAATGACTTGAATGAGATAACAACCTCGAAGGATCTTGAACGAATGCAGAGTGGAAACACAAATCTTCGAGATATCTTGAGCACTCCGGAACAAATGAATAGCGAAGAGTGGATGATTATGAGGTGCACCGGTATGATAAAACTTCTGAAACGAGAAAAAGATATGATCAACACCAAAAGCTTGAATTGAATCCACCGGAGAAGAAAAGAATTAAGGGTGATGACCTTGAGGCTCCGTTAAAATCTTCATGAGAATCACCGGATAAGAACATTGACGAAAAAGGAATGAAGAGGCCTCGCATCAATAAGATGGATACTTGATTAAGAAATCTGAATCCTTGAAGAAAAAGGGTGGGAAAAAAACAAAGGCAACTTGGGACGGATGAAACGAACGCCGTTGAGAAGACTTGAGTTGATCTTGCGGATGTTGAAATGATCGGATCCACTTGAAGGGAAGCTCACCGGTTGAGAAGAAAATGAAATGACAACTCGATTATCAAGAAGGATAAGTATTCGCATAGGAGTATGAGAATACCTCTTAGGAAAAGTATGGAGTTGTCACAGCCCTAGAGTACCTGAGTGAAATAGTTGCATCTGCACTCATGCATCATGTCTAAAATTTCTGAAAGTTGAATTGAGGTTTGTTGAAACCCTCAGAAATCACTTCAGAAATAATCAACATTAAAAATCTTTTCAAATGAGTCCAAGGCAATGTTCCTGTTATTCTGTAAAAATATTGGCAAGAGGTTAAATTCAAACCAATATTTTTGGAGTTTCAGAAATATTTATTTTGGGCATTTGAAATTAATTCAATAACTATTTGAATTGGATCTATATTTATTATGTAATAAATATATGTTCAATAATTCTGAAAATTGTTGTGTAGCTTTGGAGAAGTCCATTTAGTTCACACAATTATTTTCATGAATTTTGAAAATGGTTTGGTCTTTGAACTAAATCAAAACATAACAGCAAAAAAATAGAAAAGAGAACAAATTAAAAAAAAGGAGAGAGAGAGAGAGAGGTTACCTGTGGCTTACCTGGTGCCCACTTGGCCCAGCACTGTGCGGCCCAGCCCACTGGCCTGTGCCAGTCGTCGTCGTCCTCCCGCCAGTCGGACAGGGCGCGTGCCTGACGCGCGCGCGTGCTCCGCGTGCCACGCGAGCTGCCTGCCTGCCCTCCCCTGCCACCGCGACGCCCCGCGTCCTCTCCTCGGCGCCGCCTCGACCCCCTCATTCGTTCCTCTCTCTCCCCTGAACGCCTCCAATCCTCTGTTCTCCCCACCGAACGCGCCCGCCGCTGCCGACAAGCACCACCGCATCCACCGCCTTCTCCTCGCTTCCCTGACCAGCCCAGAGGCTCCGCCTCGACCCCCTCTTTCTTCCACCCCGAGCCACGCCACCGAGGGAGCCCGACATCGCCGCCACGAGTCGTCTTCCCTGAGCACGGCCGCCGGACTCCATCAACGGATTCGTCGCCTTCCGGTCGTCCCCGAGCCCGCTGAGTCCTTCCTCGAGATCGTTGTGAGCTCCCACACCTTTCCCCCTCCTCCCCGCACTCGTTCCCGCACTCTGGCCGCCCTTTTCACCGGAGCCGTGAGCTCCTCGCCGCCGGTGATGATGCAGACGAGACCAGAGCCACCGCAGCTCACTCCTGAGCACGACAACGTGCTCCACACCTCACCAGGAGCACGTAGAACCCATCAGTTCCCCTCCCATGCACCACAACGCCAAACCTGCAGGTGCCCGAACTCCGGCCGCCGCGGAAGTGCTCGCCGCCGTCAACCCCGGCCATCCCAGCTGCTGCCGCTACCACCACTAGATGCGCGAGAATGCCAGGAAGCCGTAGGAGCAAACCCCGCCTCAAACCGTGGGCTGTAGCGAGATCCCGACGATCTCCGCCGCGCGAAATGGTCGTCGCCGGCGAAACTCCGGCGACTGATGACATGGCTCATCATTAGCCACTAATGACCCAGCTAAACCACCTCTAGAGCCACTGCCATGTGGGCCCCTGTGCCAGTTAGGTTAGTTTAATTTTCTGTTTAAAGTTAGTTAAAACCCAGCGAGACCCACACGTCAGCTTTGACCGCGCTGACATGGCGGTTGACTGGCCCCACATGTCAAGTTGACTTTGCTGACGTGGTCGTTGACCGGACCCACCAGTCAGCGTCACTAACCAGCCCCTGTCACTGACCAGTGGACCCCACAGGTCAGGTTTGACCTGGACGGCGCCTGTTGATTTGCTGACGTCAGCATGACCTCATGCTGACGCAGTAATATATTTTCTGGATTTATTCTTATTCAGGTAATTCCAGAAAATACTCAAAACTTCTAAAATTCATAGTAATTCAACCGTAACTCCAAATCAAACAAATTATATATGAAACATGATTAGAAAAATTCAAGGAATCTGTTTATGGCATTTTCATGCATCTTTGAACAATGTT
>NC_053024.1:243955514-243991292 GCF_003073215.2 Triticum urartu | reverse complement strand
GCCCTGTCCATGGCAATAGCTCTATAAAAACTCGATGTCTCGATCCGGTGGCATGCCTGGTAACTCCTCTGGAAAAACATCCGGGTAATCCTTCACTACAGGCACTTCCTCCTGAACAATTCCCGTGAGGGTATTCACTTGGCTCCTCCTAAGCACATGCCCAGATACATACTTAATCCTTTTTCCCTCCGGGGTGGTGAGATAAATCGACTTACTAGCGCAGTCAATGCTTCCTCCATACTTTGACATCCAGTCCATGCCTAGTATCACATCCAATCCTTGTGACTCCAAGATAACTAGGTCGGACGGAAAAACATGGGTGCCAATGGTTAGGGGTATCTGGTCGCACCATCGACTAGCCATATACTCTGCTCCAGGTGAACTCACTAAGAGAGGGGTCCTAAGGGTTTGGGTTGGTAGTTTAAACTTATCCACAAACCCCCTTGATATGTATGAATGTGATGCACCAGTATCAAATAGAACAAGAGCGGTAAATGACTTAACCAAAAACTTACCAATTACCGCGTCTGGCTGCTCTTCAACCTCCTCCACGTTAACGTGGTTCACTTGTCCTTTGTTGAATGGATTGGGCTTCTTCCCAGCGCTCCCATTTTTGTTGCCATTCTTTCCTTCAGGGCACTCCGTGGCATAGTGTCCAGTCTTCCCGCACTTGAAGCAAGTAACGTGACTTAGATCTCTTTTGGCGGGTGTGGCTGGATTGGGGCGGTTCTGATTGTTATTGGCCCCGTTCCCATTCCCATTCTTAGAACCATTGTGGTTATGCGATCCTCCTCCGGTGTGGTTATGACCTCTATGGTTATGAACAAGTCCTCCCGAGTTCGGGGTTAGGCGAGGCTTCTGCTGAGCTCCTGAGTTATACCTCCCTTGTCCATACTTCCTCTTACGGCTCTCAATCTGCTGCTGCTTCCCTTCAATCATAAGAGCCTTATCCACCAACTCATGGTAGTTGTTGAAGGTTTCTACCATCAACTGCATACTCATCTCATCATTCAGCCCTTCCATAAATTTCTCCTGCTTCGCGACATCTGTGGCCACATCGTCAGGGGCATAGCGAGATAGCTTGCTAAACTCATCCATGTACTGAGCCACAGTACGGTTCCCCTGGCGTAAGTTGCGAAACTTACACTTCTTCAGATTCATGGCTCCAGTTGAGACATGGGCTGTACGGAAAGCTTGCTGAAACTGGTCCCAAGTGACGTTGGCTATGGGGAAAGTGGCCGTGTAATTTTCCCACCATGAGGCTGCTGGTCCATCCAATTGATGTGCGACAAAGAGCACCTTCTCAGCATCTGTGCAACCTGCGGTGGTCAACTCCCTTCCAATACGGCGTATCCAATCATCAGCAACTATAGGCTCGGTGCTACTGGAAAACAACGACGGCTGTAACCTTAGAAAACGGGCTAGGTTGTCCAGTAGCGGCGGGTTGTTGTTGTTGTTACCCTGGTTCCGAACTAGCAATTGCATCAAGGTGTTCTGCTGCTGGATCAACTAAGTAAGCTCCGGTGGAAAGGCAAATTCGGGGTCATGTCTCGGAGGCATCTGATGGGATTAGATGGAAGATATTAGAATAGAATGAGGTCTAATGAGAAAGCACTACCCATATGCACATGAGACAAACACAATCATTTCACTCAATCAATGAAGCAAGGGCATACAAGCGGTTTAGAACTATCGCAAAAGTGCTCAACTACTACTAAATACATGGGGGAATACTACTAATCATTGGGTGGTCATCTAGAAATTTTGATCGGTGGAAGACTCCATGATATCTGCTCCAGCTTCGTCTTCAAAGTCATCATCACTAGGGTCAGAGTCGGTGTCGTCGATGATGATGTAGTCCTCCAGATGAATCTCCTTGGGTTCTTCATCTTCTTCTACTGGTGTGGGGTCTCCCATGAATATTCCGATCTTCTTAATCAGGTCATCATTCTTCTCCAGTAGTGTCGCAATTTCCTCCTCATATCCATCGCGTGTAGACTTAAGTTCTTCTTCCAGCTCGATGATCCTTGTCTTCGCCTTCTTCAAATCTATCCTGTCTGCGCACATCTGATTCTCCTGACGTCGAATGTGTTGGTTTAACTCCTGGATGAAAGCTGCAAGTGATCTATCCTTCCTGGTACTAATCATCTCCCATTGCTCGTCTCGGCGCCCACATATCCGGTAGACAGTGTCCTTAAGATCCTTGTGATATACTTCACCAATGCGTCCCATGGTGATGTGAGCTGCCATACTCTTTTCTAAACTCCAGGTTGGTGCATCAAAGGAAAATTCTATAGGTTTAGTGACTGGTGTGAAGGTCCTTCCTGGAACTTGAACTTGTATCATCCATCGCTCCTCTTCAGGCAAAGTGACGTTGTAGGTCCCGGTGAAGCTTGGTATTCCAATGTTCAAGTACCTAGTGACTTCCTTCAAGTGTCATCCAAAAGGTGATTCTTCCTCCGGTTGTGCAAACTTGTTCTTCATCTTCGCCATCCTAAAGAGTAGAAAATGGAGAGGAGTCGGAAATGAGTAGAGAAGAGTGACATATGGTTTTATCTTAGTGGTCGTGTCCTACACTCAGCGTGTGCTCTGATACCATCTTTGTAGCGACCCGATCTCAAACGGTCAAGTCTCTGTGCTTCAGTGTCATCCCTGGATCGGTAATGTTGACACACACAATACTTGAAGAATTTATAACAGAGTAGCAATCACACACTTATTACATTGGATGTCTCAAAAGAGAACTTATTACAATAAATATGGCTTAAGGCCATCTAATATGATAACAGCGGAAGGCTTGGAAGATAAAGTGAGTCCATCAACTCCAATGGCATAGTTGAGCTACACGGCAACGACCTAACAAACCTTACTCCTCGTCTGAAAAGTCTGCAACATAATACGTTGCATCCCGAAAACGGGCTAGCACATGGAATATGCTGGCAATATAACACAGTAGAGCAAGAACAGAATAATGCTATCACTACATGCATATATGGCTGGTGGAAAGCTCTATGGTTATAGTTTTTGCGAAAAGCCAATTTTTTCCTACAACAAAGGATTAGATTTTAATTTAACTCTCATGGTAGTTGAAACATCATTGAGAAGGTTCCTCCAACTCAATCCCAATTAAAGTGATTAACAACCCAACAATATTAATTAAGAGTGGTGAGATACTTAAGATACTCCAAGTACTAGATACTGAAGATGTCCATAACCGGGGACACGGTTAACCATGATTAGTTTGTACACTCTGCAGAGGTTTGCGCACTTTTCCCCACAAGACTCGATCGCCTCTGTTGGATTTCTCGCACTACATGGTGTTTGAGAAACGGATGACCGAGACACAGTCTTTCATAAACATTAACTCTCTACTCCGGACAGACCATACCAAACCTACATCCCTCTACCTGCTGATCTGCCTCTTCAAGAGCTTCACGTAACTTACTCAACTATGCTAGAGCCCAAAATAGCTTGTGGCTGCACATGGAAGTTTCTAGCATGAATAATCTCAGTTCCCTTGGAGCCTGGGTGGCGGTCCATAGGAAGATCACACGGGTGCTCCGGGATTTCCAAAAAAATACAGGCAACACTGGGTACTACAGGTGCCTCAATCCACCCAGATGTTCATTTAAGTTGCCACCTTAAGATAAACCATTATTTAACAATCTCACATCTGTCATGGATTTCACTCACCCAAACCACGTCTACAAGCATAGCATAGCAATATAAGTAACGCGTAAAAGTAACTCCCAAGGGTTTGAATATAACAGGGCAATAGGTTCTACCTCATCAACTACTTCCCAACCCACAAGTTAATGACATCCTAATCATGCAATGTTTGAGGATTGGAACTAATGCATAAAAACTGGGTATGGAAAGAGTATGACCAATGTGTTACTTGCCCTGCTGACGATCCGCATAACCTAGAGACTCCAAATAACACGCTTCGCACTCTGGGAATTCTATCGCAAACCAAAAATAGCATACATAAGCAACAAACAAAGAAACACGGGTAAATCTCAAATAAGAAGATCTACCAGAAAGTTCAACTTAAGAACTCCGGTTAGCAAAAAGAATCAAACCAAACGAAGCAACAAAACTCAAACGGCGAAAGAAACAAGATGCGTTTACTAATATGAACTAAGGTCAAATTTTATAGTACCAAAATCTTGTTCAAGTTTGTTAAGAGGAAAGAGGGTCTCGAGACGAAGATCTAGGCGCTTGAATCTCCTAATTCCGACTAACGAGCGAAAAGATAAACAGAAACGAAAATCGGATCAGAAATTGCGATCGAGAATAATCGCGGAAAAATCCGATAAAAAGAAAACTGACGAACAGACTAACGAACGAGCGTTCATTATCTGTAACTAACGAGCGAAAACCGTTCGTTGGAACGAACGTATGGACGAACGTCCGCTAAATAGAGGAACCGGGAAAAACCGATGAACCGATCTAAAAAAACAAACTAGAGTTTTCTTAAAAAAACCGAATCGGTTTCCTTAAAAAAACCGGCAGCGGCGGATCGGCGCGTTACCTCTTCGGCGAGGCAACACTGGTGAGGCGGGGCTTGCGGGGCGGCGGCTTCACGGGGTGGCGGGGCGACTCAGCGGCACGGGCAGCAGCATCGTGGGGCGGTGGCTGGCGGCACGGGGCTGCGGGCGGCGCGGGCGGCTGCGGCGGCGGTGGGTGGCTGCGGCGGCGCGGGGGGAGTATATAAAAGGGGGGGTGGCTCGGCTTGGAGGAGGGGCCAAGGCGGCGGCGGTGGTGGAGTCCGGCTCGGACTCCTCCGAGTCGGCGACGGCGGCGCGGTCTCCGCGCGGGAGACGGCGGCGGCGGGAGATGGGCCGGCCCGACTGGGTTTTGGCCCAGTCGGCTGGAAGTTTTTTTTTTTAAAAAAATCCACCGAACAGAAAGTGAATCCTAAAAAATATAATAAAAATCTAAAAATGCCAAAACAAATTTTCACCGTCTAAATAAAATATTTAGGACGATATGAACATTTTCTTGGCCCTAAAATGCAATTTTGAGAACGTGCAATTTTTCGAATGCAAATAAAATCCAAATAAAATCGAATAAAAATCAAATAAATGATTTTAAAATTTTTCCTCCAATATTTCAGTTATTTTGGAGAAGTCATATTATCTCCTCTCATATATTTTAATATGAAATACTTTTCAGAGAGAAAATAATAAAAATCAAAATCCTCGTGTCATTATGTGATAAAAATCAAATATGAAAACCGGGAAATCTCCAACTCTCTCCGAGGGTCCTCGAGTTGCTTCGGATTTTGAGGATTGCGGAACGAAAATGCAATAAAATATGATATGCAAGAATGACCTATGTATAACATTGCAAATTGAAAATTTGGAATGTTACAAACCTACCCCCCTTAAGATGAATCTCGCCCTCGAGATTCGGGTTGGCTAGAAAATAGGTGTGGGTGGTCTTTGAGTAGATCATCCTCTCGTTCCCAGGTGGCTTCATCCTCGGTGTGGTGGCTCCACTGAACTTTACAAAACTTGATAACCTTGCTGCGGGTGACTCGGCTGGCAAACTCAAGAATCTTAACTGGCTTTTCCTCATAAGTCAAATCACTGCCCAACTGAATCGCCTCCAAGGGTACTGTATCTCTTAATGGTATATCGGCCATCTCAGCATGACACTTCTTCCACTGTGAAACGTGGAACACGTCATGAACTCCTGACAGTCCTTCAGGTAACTCCAACTTGTAGGCAACTTCTCCCATCCGTTGCAAAACACGATATGGTCCTACAAATCTCGGGGCTACCTTTCCTTTAACTCCAAAATGTTTCACTCCTCGCAAGGGAGATACTCGCAGATATGCTCTGTCTCCAATTTTGTAGGTTACCTCGTTGCGTTTCGAGTCTGCATAACTCTTCTGCCTGGACTAAGCAATCTTCAGTCTATCACGAATCAGCTTAACCTTCTCTTCAGACTCCTTGATCAAGTCTGGTCCAAACAACTGTCGGTCTCCTACTTCTTCCCACATTAATGGCGTTCTGCACCTTCGTCTGTACAGGGCTACGAACGGTGCCATCTTCAAACTGGCTTGGTAGCTATTGTTGTATGAGAACTCTGCGTAAAGGAAAATTGTCATCCCAACTAGATCCACAATCTAGCGCACATGCTCTCAACATGTCATCCCGAATTTGATTGACTCTCTCTGTCTGTCCATCCGTCTGCGGGTGAAACGCTATACTGAACTCCAGTCTTGTTCCCAAAGTCTGGTGTAACTGATGCCAAAACTTTGAGGTAAACTGTGTTCCTCTATCTGATACGATGGTCCTCGGAACTCCATGCAGACATACGATCCTGGACATATATATCTTGGCCAACTTCGCACTTGTATAAGTGGTTTTCACTGGGATAAAGTGAGCCACTTTGGTCGAGCGATCAACTACTACCTGTCATGGTTCTAAGTCTGACAGTAGAATGGGGGTAGAAATGTAGAGGCAAGATGTTAGCTATGGAGGAGTTGTACACACGAGTTTTACGAGTTCAGGCCCTTCTCGGAGGAAGTAACATCCCTACGTCTCGGAGCCCGGAGGCAGTCGACTGGATTATATGCGTGTCTGTTACAGGGGATGCGAACCCCTGTCTCTGAGGAGGGGGTGGCTTATATAGAGTTCGCCAGACCCCTCCCGCCCTCAGTTACAAAAGGTTTACGGTACATAAATATGGAGACATTACTGGTAATGCCTGTAATAAAAGTACATAATGACCATTAAGGATATGACTTAAATCCCGACCGTTGCAGAGTGGAGTGGCTCTAGATCTTCTGGTAGTCGAGTGGTTGCCCGTACGGTCGAGTGTCTTCAAGACTGTCGAGTGGAACATGGCTTCATGGTTGAGTGGATGATGATTTTTCTTCGACTGCTTCTAGTTCTTTTAGGGATGTCCTTGGGGAGGACATCTTGGACAGATCCATGACCCTACCCTAGGTACATGGCTTCATCATTAGCCCCCGAATGGATCAGGGTTTGAGTGAGGAAGAAGTTGAGAACGCTTCCGACTCATTTTTCGTTGTTATGAATATATCTTGCTCGAGATCAATGAACTGGGGTGATGACGCCAACTTCTTTTTCAGTCGCCTTGATCCATTCTTAGTTTTTGTCAAGTGAACTTTTACTGAAAAGCTTCGAGTGATGATGCAGAGGATGTCTTCTGTCTGACAAGTTGTTCTGCTGTCCGCGGATTTCGCGGGATTCGAATTTCGGGAAGCGCGCCGGACGAGGGAGGCCGTGGTAATTGGGACGGATTAGGCAGGTCGCCTCGATTACCACCTTTTTCGCCACATATCGCACGAGCGACTGTTGCGGGATTTGTTTAGATCGTCCGAGCCTACAAGTTAGTCACTCGGAAGTGACCTTATAAAAGGCACCGGACTGGGCTTTTGAACAATGCGCCCTCGTTCTCTTCCTTCTTCCTCAGACTTCTCCGCTGCGCCCGCTTCCGCTCTCGGCGTCGTAGCCTCGCTCGGACTCGATCTGCCGCCATGGGAAAAGAGAAGACGGTGGCATTGGAGCGCGCGAAGAAGGCGACCGCGAAGGAGAAAGGCAAGAGGACCAGCTGGGGTGGATCCTCGTCAAGATCCGGCCTGCCGCCGGGCTGGATCCAGGGCGACTGGATCCGCTCGACGATCAGCCAGGACGACCTCGACGACCTGGTGGAGGGGGGACTGACCCCCCATGAATCGGCGCAGCTCCCGGGGAACGAGACCGAGCTGCGGACGCTGGAGGGTGAGTGCGTTCTCCTCGCCACTCATGTCGACCACGGATTCTCTTTGCCTCCCCACCCTTTCTTTCGTGGCTTTTTGAACTTCTTCGGGGCTCAACTCCACCACTTTACTCCAAACACCATAGTGTATTTGGCTGCCTTTGTGTCAATGTGCGAAAATTTCTTGGGTTGTTGACCGCACTGGGGTCTCTTCAAACACATATTCACCTGCCGCTCCCGGTCGGTCAAGAAGGCCAACCCGAGTGATGGGAGGACGCACGTGATACAGATGTGCGGGGTCCTTGGAATCCAAATGAGGAACAAAAGTACCTTCCCAGCGATGCTCTTTCCTGACTTGGTCCGGGGCTGGCAGTCGACCTGGTTTTACTGTGAGGACCAGCCGACCCCGGGTCAGTCGACTAGACTTCCCCCCTTTTCTCTGGCTCGAGTGGAGAAGCCCTCCTCCTTGAGGGTGATCCCAGAAGAGAAGGCGCAGGTCAAGGCGTTGGTTGAGCAGGTCGTCCAACTTGTCCGCGACGGGGTGACTGGGATGGACCTGCTGGAGGTCTTTCTCAGTCGACGCATCCAACCGCTCCAAGCCCGTGACCATCTAATGTGGATGTACTCGGGTCTCGAGGACTCCACTCGGATCCACCCGGAGGACGTTAGTGAAGACATGGTGGAGAAGTGGCTGAGAGGAATCACCAGCAACAAAGACAATCCCCGGGGGTCTAGGAGGGTGATTCCATTCAACCATTCACGCCAGACGGAAACAGGTATGATTTTGCTTTGTCAAGTATCTTCTCGATTCATTGTGTAACACCTTGTTGATGGTCGACTGTATTTCTTTTGCTCGTTGTCCTTTCAGGCTCTCATTGATATGTACTCGATGCCCAATGGAGTGCAGGAGCAAGATGTCGAGGAAGGGGCGAGCGGGGGCGAGTGTGGCGAGTGGCACTCGGATGCAGAGGAGGACGAGGAGAGCGACGACTCGAGTGATGATGAAGAAGTCGACTCGCCTCCTCGCAGAGAGAGGAGATCCAAGCACGCTCACGACCCGGCGAGCACCCCCGTCCTGGCGACCGCGCCGACTGGGCAAACTTCGAAGCGCCCCCGGACGTCTTCCCCAGCACTGACTGAGAAGGCATCGAAGCAGCTCAAGGTTGTGCCGCCTCCTGCGCCAAAAGCATCGAAAGCCGCCTCCTCTAAACCACCGAAGGCTTTGCCCAGAATCAAAGTGACCGGTCCCACCATCTCCAGGTAATCATCTGATCCATTCTTTTTGTCGACTCGAGCAACAGAACATAACTGACTGAGTGTGGACATTTGCAGTGCTGCTACATCGGGAACCTCTTCCTACCAATATCGAGACGAGGAGATGGAAGACGCGGTTACCTCCAACCCAGGTAAGAACTCTTATGATCTTGTTCTTGATTACACGGTCGATTGAATTCTAGTGATTCACTTGGGGTTGACTGATCTCTCTGCAGCTCCACCCAATGTCATCGATCTTCCAGATGATGATGAAGATGTGGCCCCTAGGCCCAGAAAGAACAAAAAAGTAGTAGCTGGCAAGACGTCTCAGCAGGGACCAACGACCAAACCAACTGTCCGTCAATCTGAAGACGCAGGCGGGGCCTCTATAACTTTTGTTGTACCCTTGTTGAGTGAGTGCCCTGCACTGTCGATTGTACCGGTGTTTCCGTCAGTCGTCCAATCTCACACTCCGGAGCTCCAAGCTGTCGCACCTGGGTCGTCTGCCCCCTTCTTCACCAACTACCGTGTTCCGGAAAACTAGTCGGACGCGGCTGCGGAAGCCATCCGTCAGGCTAACGTGATGATGGAGCGGATGAAGACGGTGCACGAGAATAGCCAGGCTACTTACGACGCCAGCGCTGCTCTTCGGGCCAATGTCCAGGTAAGTAAACTTTCGACTGACCTTGTTCTATTAGGATATGCTACTCAAAATATTTTCTTCCATACAATCTCTTATTGTTTGCATCGAATCTGTACACCCACTAGATGTTTTGTTGTCTTTGGTATTTGCGCTCTTCCACTCGTTCTGGGTGAGTAGGATCTGAAGCGATGGGGGCACGCTAAGTGCACCCACTGGGTGTAGTCCCCAAGACCGCAGTTGACTGCGGGCGGTCGACTGGGGTCTGAGTTCTTTTTACTTTCTTTTCTTCCGCTCGACCCGGTCTGGCCGGTCGAATGAGATCCAAACCAGTGGGGGCACGTCAAGTGCACCCACTGGGTGTAGTCCCCAAGACCGCGGTCGACTGCTGGCAGTTGGCCAGGGTCTGAATAGTTCTTTTCTTCTCTTTGTTGTTTTACTCGACCCGGGCGGACCGGTCGAGTTGGGTCTGAATCAGTGGGGGCACGCCAAGTGCACCCGCTGGGTGTAGTCCCCGAGACCACAGTCGACTGCGGGCAGTCGATTGGGGTCTGAGTAAATAACCTTTGATCTTGTCGATTGATACGTCTTTTACCTCCTGCAGAAATCTTGTACTCTCATTTCCATGTTTGCTGAACTTGAGGAGAAGCAGAGGCAAATCAACCTCGACTTGGAGCTGGCCCAACAGAATTAGAAGAAAGCTCAAGATGAAGCTGCTGGTATGGAAGGTAACTGCCTGTCGACTGTTCACGTCGATCGTCTTTTACGATATTTCTTCTATCTCCTATTTGATCCGATTGCTTCTTTTGCAGAGAAAATGAAGTTGGCTCTAGAGAAGAAGGACTTGGACCTTACAGCTGCGCAGAAGGAAGCCCAAGATAAGACTGCCCTTGCAGACCAGAAGCTGACTTTGGTCGGAGCGTTGGAAGGGGAGGTGAACAAGCTGAAGTCATGTCTCAATGAGTCTAACCGAGAAGTGAGTCGTCTGAAGAAGGATAAAATTGCCCTGAATGAGAAGTTGGAGTCTGCGGTCCGCAAGAGAAATGACACGGAAGCCTATCTGAGAACTCTTGCTAAGAAGCTCTATCTTATGCTAGAAGGTACTCCTTTTAAACATACTGTTTTGCTGCTTGTAAGTTAATCCTGTCTAGTCGACTCACTAACTCTTTGACTGCAGAATTCTGCCAAAACTTTGACGAGGAAACCGGAAGGATCGAGACGGGTCTGGACCCTATCGCTTCTCCAGTTTGCGACAAAACTGCCATGAACGTGCTCCGACTGGAGTCCCGTGTCGCCAGCGTCACAAGTTACCTCGCGCGTCTGAAGGTGGCAATTTTACGAATTGACCCATTACTCTGGCCAGGGGCGATGCTTCAAAATGACCTGGAATCTCTGATGTCTCGGCTTGACGAGATCCTTGGTCGAGTGCAAGAATGGAAGAAGTCCTCTGCCCGGTTTGGTGCTGACGTGGCGTTGTCCTTGGTAAGAGTCCACCGCAACAAAGCTCGAGAAGACAGGCTGGCGGCGATCAAGGTCGCCAACACCAAAAGGCATGACTTCCAGTCCTTTATGGCGACTTTCATCGCTGCTAGCACTCGGATCGCGGATGGAATCGACTTGGACGAATTCGTCGAACCCGCCAGCCCTCCTCCTGCCGAGTGAACAAACTATGAGATTTGACCCTATCTTAAATTTGCCTCGGAATGCCGAGTGATTGCTGTAACCATTAAACTCCTTCGGGCTTGATGCTCGAATACTTTTGATTTGTTAGTTGGAACTTTAGAATTTATCTGAATTGCTTTTGAGTATGCTTGCGATTGCTTTTGGGATCTGCTCCATTGTATATGTGGTGTAGCTCGGAGGAGTAGGTTGCAGTAGACATGCGCCTCGCCGTCCTTGCGGACAAGGATGGAGCGCACCTTGTACTTGTGGCATAGCTCGGAGGAGAAGTTTGCAGTCGACCTGCGCTTCGTCGTCCTTGCGGACAAGGATGGAGCGTACGTTGTATTTGTGGCGTAGCTCGAAGGAGAAGGCTGCAGTCGACCTACGCTTTGTTGTCCTTGCGGACAAGGATGAAGCGTACATTGTACTGGTGGTGTAGCTCTTAGGGAAAGGATTTTATAAACTTAGGCGAGTACTGGACTGTAGCTAAGCCCCCTAAGTGGGGGGATTGCTCACCACTCGTTAGGATTTTACAAACTTAGGCGAGTACTGGACTGCAGCTAAGCCCCCGAGTGAGAGGATTGCTCACCACTCGATAGGATTTTACAAACTTAGGCGAGTACTGGACTGCAACTAAGTCCCCGAGTGGGAGGATTGCTCACCACTCGGTAGGATTTTACAAACTTAGGCGAGTACTGACTGCAGCTAAGCCTCCGAGTGTGAGGATTTCTCACCACTCGGTAGGATTTTACAAACTAAGGCGAGTACTGGACTGCAGCTAAGCCCTCGAGTGGGAGGATTGCTCACCACTCGGTAGGATTTTACAAACTTAAGCGAGTACTGGACTGCAGCTAAGCCCCCGAGTGGGAGGATTGCTCACCACTCGGTAGGATTTTTTAAACTTAGGCGAGTACTGGACTGCAGCTAAGCCCCGAGTGGGAAGATTGCTCACCACTCGGTAGGATTTTACAAACTTAGGTGAGTACTGGACTGCAGCTAAGCCCCCGAGTGGGAGGATTGCTCACCACTCGATAGGATTTTTTAAACTTAGGCGAGTACTGGACTGCAGCTAAGCCCCCAAGTGGGAGGATTGCTCACCACTCGGTAGGATTTTACAAACTTAGGCGAGTATTGGACCGCAGCTAAGCCCCCGAGTGGGAGGCTTGCTCACCACTCGGTAGGATTTTACAAACTTAGGA
Organism: Triticum urartu; assembly: GCF_003073215.2. NCBI lineage: Eukaryota > Viridiplantae > Streptophyta > Magnoliopsida > Poales > Poaceae > Triticum > Triticum urartu. The sequence continues at coordinate 243,978,800 of NC_053024.1, read as the reverse complement.
CAGTACTAGACTACAGCTAAGCCCCCGAGTGGCAGGATTGCTCACCACTCGGTAGGATTTTACAAACTTAGGCGAGTACTGGACTGCAGCTAAGCCCCCGAGTGGGAGGATTGCTCACCACTCGGTAGGATTTTACAAACTTAGGCGAGTACTGGACTGCAGCTAAGCCTCCGAGTGGGAGGCTTGCTCACCACTCGGTAGGATTTTACAAACTTAGGCGAGTACTGGACTGCAAATAAGCCCCCGAGTGGGAGGATTGCTCACCACTCGGTAGGATTTTTCAAAATTTGGCGAGTACTGTTCTGCAGCTAAGCCCCCAAGTGGGAGGATTGCTCACCACTCGGTAGGATTTTTTAAACTTAGGCGAGTACTGGACTACAGCTAAGCCCCCAAGTGGGAGGATTGCTCACCACTCGGTAGGATTTTACAAACCTAGGCAAGTACTGGACTGCAGCTAAGCCTCCGAGTGGGAGGATTGCTCACCACTCGGTAGGATTTTTTAAACTTAGGCGAGTACTGGACTGGAGCTAAGCCCCCGAGTGGGAGGCTTGCTCACCACTCGGTACAATTTTACAAACTTAGGCGAAATGGATGCGCGGCTAAGCTCCCGAGTGACAGGCTTGCTCATCACTCGGTAGGATTTTCTTTCGAACTTAGGCGAAATGGATTCGCGGCTAAGCCCACCCACTGGGGGATTTCAGAGGTAAATAAAAACAACAACAATCGTGCAAGAAGACTGTAGAGCTCTTGTCTTTGATGAACAAATTACAAAGGAATTTCTTATTACACTTTATTCGAACAAGTACTTAAGTATAAAAGGGGCGGAGCAACTCCGCATTCCAAGCTCGTGGCTCATCTTTATGATGCTCGACACTGTAAAGATGGTATGCTCCATTGTGGAGAACTCTCGTGATGATGAAGGGGCCTTCCCAAGCAGGGGCGAGCTTGTGTGGCTTCTGTTGATCCACTCGAAGAACCAAGTCTCCCTCTTGAAAGGCTCGACCCCTCACATTTCTGGCATGGATTCGATGCAAGTCTTGCTGATAAATGGTCGACCGGATCAAGGCCATCTCTCTTTCCTCCTCTAAGAGATCGACTGAATCTTGCCGGGCCTGTTCTGCTTCTTCTTCAGAGAAGAGCTCGACTCGGGGTGCATTGTGGAGCAAGTCACTTGGTAGAACAGCTTCGGCTCCATAGACCAAAAAGAAAGGAGTTCATCCAATCGACCGATTAGGAGTTGTCCTCAAACCCCAAAGAACTGATGGAAGGTCATCGACCCAAGCGCCTGCTGCGTGTTTGAGATCACGCATCAGTCGGGGTTTCAGTCCTTTGAGAATTAGGCCATTTGCTCTTTCTGCTTGTCCATTCGACTGCGGGTGAGCGACAGAAGCATAGTCGACTCGTGTGCCTCGAGAAGCACATAAAGCTCTAAACTCATCAGAATTGAAGTTCGACCCGTTGTCAGTGATGATGGTGTGTGGAACTCCATATCTGAATGTCAATTCCCTGATAAAACTGACAGCGGTGCTGGCTTCAAGATTCTTGATAGGTTTAGCTTCAATCCATTTGGTAAACTTGTCGACTGCTACGAGCACATGAGTGAAGCCGCTCCTACCAGTTCTCAGTGCTCCAACCATATCTAATCCCCAAACAGCAACGGGCCAGACGAGGGGAATGGTCTTCAGGGCTGACGCTGGCTTGTGAGACATGTCAGAGTAAAACTGGCAGCCTTCACATCTGTCGACTATATCTTTCGCCATTTTATTTGCTCGTGGCCAATAAAATCCGGCTCGGTATGCTTTAGCCACGATGGCCCGAGAGGACGCATGGTGACCATAGGTCCCCGACTGGATGTCGTTGAGGATCATTCGACCTTCTTCTGGCGATATGCATTTCTGACTGGCTCCAGTCATGCTTTCCCTGAACAGTTGTCCTCTTATCACAGTAAAGGCCTTGGATCGACGGACGATCTGTCGAGCCTCCTCTTCGTCCTCTGGGAGTTCCTTCCTAAGGATGTACACAATGTATGGCACTGTCCAGTCGGGAGTAATGACCAGGACCTCGATGATTAGATCGACCATGGCTGGGATCTCGACTTCAGTCGGATCTATGGCGCTCTTAGGCTGCGGGGGCTCTTTCGTGAAAGGATCTTCCTGAACTGTCGGTGTGTGAATATGTTCCAAAAACACATTGCTGGGGATGGCTTCTCTCTTGGAACCGATCTTTGCCAAATCATCGGCTGCTTGATTTTTCAGACGGGGTATGTGATGGAGCTCTAACCCCTCAAACTTCTTTTCCAACTTCCTCACCGCATTGCAGTAACCAGTCATAGCTGGGCTTCTAACGTCCCATTCTTTCATCACTTGATTGACCACCAAATCTGAGTCGCCGTAAACCATGAGGCGACGGATGCCGAGTGAAATGGCCATACGTAACCCATATAGGAGTGCTTCATATTCTGCTTCGTTATTGGAGGAATCAAAGTGAATCTAGAGAACGTATCTGAGCTTGTCTCCTCGGGGGGATACCATTACCACCCCAGCACCAGAACCATTCAGCATCTTGGACCCATCAAAGAACATGGTCCAGTGCTTTGAGTGAACTTGAGTCGGCAGTTATTGTTCGATCCACTCGGCGAGGAAATCTGCCACTGCTTGGGACTTGATAGCTTTCTTGCCTCAAACGTGATATCTAAGTGAAGGAGTTCAATCGCCCATTTTGCCACTCGACTAGTTGCATCTCTGTTGTGCAGAATCTCCGACAATGGAGCATCGCTGATGACTGTAACGGAGTGATCAGAGAAATAATGTGCAACCTTCTTCGTGGTCATATAACTCCAATAAACAAGCTTCTGATAATGTGGATATCTTTGCTTTGATGGAGTCAAAACTTCAGAGACATAATATACTGGGCGCTAAACTTTGTAAGATTTCCCTTCTTCTTCCCGCTCGACCGTAAGTACTGTACTGACGACTTGTCCAGTGGCTGCAATGTAAAGCAGTAAAGGCTCTTTGCTGATTGGAGAAGCAAGCATCGGCTGGGTGGAAAGCAGGGCTTTAAGCTCTGTGAATGCTGCATCAGCTTCAAGAGTCCACTCGAACTTATCTGAATTCTTCATCAGTCGGTAAAGAGGCAGTGCCTTTTCACCGAGGCGAGAAATGAATCAACTTAGGGCGGCCAAGCAACCAGTAAGCTTCTAGACATCATGCACATGCGCAGGGCATTTCATCTGGAGTATGGCACCGACTTTCTCTGGGTTAGCATCGATCCCTCGTTCGGAAACGAGAAAACCGAGTAATTTTCCGCCTGGAACTCCAAACGTGCACTTTGATGGATTAAGCTTGATATCATACCTTCTGAGGTTGGCAAAGGTTTCAGCAAGGTCAGCCAGTAGGTCCGAACCTTTACGTGACTTGACCACAATGTCATCCATGTATGCTTCCACATTCTGACTGATCTGAGTGAGCAGGCACTTCTGAATCATCCTCATGAATGTGGTTCCAGCATTCTTCAAACCGAATGGCATAGTGACATAACAGAAGCACCCAAATGGGGTGATGAAAGTTGTTTTTATCTTGTCGGGGCCGTACAGACGGATCTAGTGGTACCCAGAATAAGCGTCCAAAAAGGACAAACGCTTGCACCCCGCAGTCGAGTCGACTATTTGGTCGATGCGAGGGAGAGGAAAGTGATCTTTCGGGGAGGCCCGATTGATATGTTTGAAGTCGATGCACATGCGAAGTGAATCGTCCTTCTTTGGGACCATGAAATCATTAGCTAACCACTCGGAGTGGTAAATCTCACGGATAAACTCAGCTGCCAGAAGCCGAGCCACGTCTTCACCGATTGCCTTCCTCTTCTGTACGGCGGACCGTCAAAGATGTTCTTTGACTGGTTTCACTTTTGGGTCGACTCACAAACGATGCTCAGCCAGTCCCCTGGGAACACCTGGCATGTCCGAAGGTTTCCATGCAAAGATGTCCCAGTTCTCACGGAGGAACTGGATGAGCGCTTCTTCCTATTTGGAGTTGAGTGTGGTTGAAATGTGAGTCGGAGCAGCATTGGGATCTGTTGGGTGAATGTGAATCGACTTTGTTTTGCCAGACGACTGGAATGCTGAACTCGTGGCAGGCTTCTTGGCTCGCAACAAATCACTCGGATCTGCATTTTTTGATATTCTTGCAATTCCACTATGGCCATCTATGCATCTGCAATCTTTGAGCCCTTCTGGAAGCACTCTTCCGCCTTCTTCCGACTACCAGTAATAGTGATCACCCCTTTGGGACCAGGCATCTTCAATTTGAGGTACACGTAACATGGTCGAGCCATAAAACATGCATAAGTTGGCCTGCCCAGAATAGCATGATAGGCACTCTGGAAATCCACAACTTCAAATGTCAACTTTTCTTTGCGGTAATTCTTGGAGTCACCGAAAACCACGTCGAGAGCAATCTGGCCGAGTGATGCAGCCTTCTTGCCGGGAATGACCCCATGGAAACTCATATTGCTTTCACTGAGTCTGGACATCAGAATGCCCATTACTTTCAACGTCTTTGCATACAGTATATTCAGGCCACTGCCACCATCCATCAGAACCTTAGTCAGTCGGGTGCCTTCGAGTACCAGGTCGACCACCAACGCTTGCCTCCCAGGGGTGGCTATGTGCGCTGGGTGATTGGACTGGTCGAATGTAATGGCAGTCTGGGACCACTTCAAATAACTAGGTGTCACCAGAGCGACCATGTTCACTTCTCTGTTGATGACTTTTAATCGACTTTTACTCTCAACGTCAGCGAAAATCATCATAGTGGAATTCACGTGGTGATAACCATCATCATCCTCTTCCTCGTCCTCGACCTTGTCTGCTTCTTTCTCCGTTTCCTTGGGCTGTTTCTCTCGGAATTGCTGGATTAGGAGTCGACACTGTCGAGTGGTATGCTTCGGGTAAATGAAATTACCCTCTTCATCTTTTTTGGTGTGAATGTGGCATGGTAAATCCAGCACATCATTTCCATCTTGATCTTTTACTTTCTTGGGGTTCCACAACCCTTTGGGCTTCCCCTTGAACTTTCCTTGAGTCACGGCTAAGGCTTCACCAGGAGCGGTTGGCTCGGCTTTGCGCTTCTGCTTCCGACTGGAGTTTCCTCCTCTGGTTTCGTGGGCAACTGTTGTTTGCTTGCCACTCCGGAGTCGGTCTTCTTCTTCACCGTTGGCGTACTTGGTGGCAATTTCCATCATCCGAGTCAGAGTCATATCTCCTGTTCGACCGAATTTCATATTCAACTCCCAATATTTGACGCCTTTTTTAAAGGCACAAATTGCCTGATGATCAGACACATTCTCCACCGTGTGGTGCAATGTGATCCATCTCTAGATATAATATCTCAAAGTTTCATTCGGTTTCTGAATGCAACATTGTAATTCTGTCAGCCCTGCCGGCCGTTTGCAAGTACCTTCAAATGTTCTGACAAATACTCGGGAAAGATCTTCCCATGTATAAATGCTACCAGGTGCTAACTGATTCAGCCACGCCCTGGCTGAGCCCTCCAACATGAAAGGAAGGTGTTTCATGGCCACCTCATCATTGCCACCACCGATCTGAACAGCCACTCGGTAATCTTCAAGCCAAGTATCAGGCTTGGACTCACCAGTGAACTTACTGACTCCAGACGCCAACCTGAAGTTGGGAGGAATCACTGCAGCCCTGATGGCTCTGCTAAAGCACTCTGGACCTGAGACACGCGCTCTACTGCTGGTTGGAAAATCTCTGTCGGGAGGTTCTCTGTGAGCTCTGTTTCTGTCGACCAGACCCTGAACGAGAATAGATCTCGCATCAAAGCCCGATTCCCTGGGGTCGACTGGAATCCTTCGCCCACCACTGTGAGGGCGTCTGTCATCCTGTTGCCGAGGAACGTACGATCCACTCCTTAGGGGTGGCATGGGCACTCGACGACGATCGTCGTGATCGAGTTGGTGATCATACTGCTCGCGGCCTCTGTACTGATCTTGTCGATCCCCACGTCCCTCACGCCTCGGGGGCGATCTTGGGCTGTGAGCCGACTGGACTGTGTCTGCAACCATGGATCTGCTGTGAATCCTATTCCGCGACTGAGATATTATTGTGTTCTGCTCACCCGTGGCTCGGAGCAAGGCCCGGATCTGCACCAAACCCCGACAAGCTTCTGACTGGGAAGGTTGAATTGACTCCTCTATTCGGGGCGCAGGTGCGAGATTCTGGATTGGAGTTTGGTATACTTGAGTCGGAGGCGGAAAAAGTTGACGTCGACTGGATTCGGGAGCACGCTGCCGAGCACGCTCGTCGAGTGTGCGCTGGAGGTTCTCCAGTCGAGTGCGCTCAGCCAAGTTGGCCAGGCGCGCCTCCTACAAGGCCTAGGCCTTAGGGGTTTCTCCAACGATAGGAGTGTGAAGTGCATCCATGTTCCGGCGGCGAAGTTCTTCTCTCCACTGCGAAGAGAGGGGTTTGGGGCGGCACTCTTCATGAACACGCAACGGATCACCGCCCCCATCGCCTCATTCTTCACGGGTGAATCCAGGAGGACTGCGTGGTCCATTGACCATCAAAACTTCCGCCGCAGGGTCGCTGCTGTCGCACTCGGACACAGTCTCTACGGAGCCAGTCGACAGATCGAACAGGCCGTAGAGGGTTTCATCGGGCTCGATTGCCGTGATTTGGGGGTGGCCGACTGGCGAGCCACTGCATGCTTCACCCACCGCTGAAGCCTCGATCGACCGGAACGTTTGCTCCGGTGGACCGCCCTTATTCGAGCCAAGGCCTGGATTCCAGACCTTGAAGCGGAGGATATCATTAAAGGATATCCAGGCGTTAAAGAAGACGGTTCAAACTTTGACAATGATGATCTTCGGCGGCTGACCAAACAGATGCGGCCAGCGGCCAGCAAGTTGGCCGAGGATACCGATTTGTCCCATTTTCAACCGTTTTATGATGCAGAAGGGAAAAGACAGCCGGCCGCTATCCATGAAGTCGAAGAACTTGTGCCTCCGATTCGTAAGCACACTTACGCCCCTGATATTAACCCTTCTGATCTTATCCATGAGGAAGCCGTGTTCCAAGATTTAACCGGAATCAATTGGTCAATGGCTGATTTCCAGTGGCTGGGGAGGGATGAAGAAGTGCCTACATCAACTGATCCGCAACCGTCAAACTGTCGTGATGAAGAGTCCTGATCCGGTCGCCGGTTTATATGGCTACTGTGAAAACCAATGGCACTGTTTGAGCCGCTTTGAAGCTTCATGTAATAGGATAGCTGAAACTTTGTTTATCTGCCATGCCATCGAGCATGTTTCGTAACGCTTTGTGACAATCTGTGCCGCCCTTTAGGGTATATTTTATGCATAGTCTATGATGACTTACCTTCCTGGGTACAAAAAACTTAAAAGTGTCTAGCTGAATAATCAAGTGTTTGTACAAAAAATAATGTACAGAACATACCTCATTGATTGACCAAATATGTATACAGCAAAGGTGTTTAACACCAACCCGATACATTTGATAATTCCATCTTCATAATGCTAGTCTATATATTAAACTGGACCGGTATAACTACCGGTTTTTCTTTATAACACTGGCGATTTAGTCAAACCAGACTGGGTCAGTGACCACCGGTTTATAATTGATCATGTGCCAACAACTGGTAGTTGGAAAGCAAGCCGGTTCAAGGATGCCGGTTTATCAAAAAATACTTATGATTTTCAACAAACAAAATTAAAATAGGAAAATATGTGAGGCTTTTTACGAGCTGCCAGGCTTCAAATCGAGGCTTTTCATGGGCTGCCAGGCCTCTGAGTTAAACCATTTAATAAAGCCTTTTAAGATGGGCCTCCAATTAACCAATCATCGTTTTAACTGTGACAAGTTCAGGGTCTGTAAGAGATTGACTTGTCAAACGTTCGATGGGTCATACCAGGATTACCTGGATATTAGTGGCTTACTTGATGAAGGCAGGCTAACCCGGGGTTTAAGGTGAATACACCAGGCTTCCAAGTCGTGGCTTGATAGCCAATTACGAGGGTCCTTTCAAACTCTTTGTTGCTTTGCAAAAAAGAGCCCCCAAGTAACTTTGTGAGCGATGCTCAGTGTGTGCCTTTGTTTGAGTCTGTACTGTGTAAAACACTCTCTTTGGCTCCACAAATTTTTCCTTGTGTGGCTTGAAATGCCTATCAAGAGGTGTAGCTGTGGTTCAAACTTGACCAAGCCCCCTAGTGATTTTCCTTATCTCTATGCAGCTGCTAAAGCCGGTTTAACAAATACTCTGCTTTGTTAGTTAACTTGTAAAAGCGCACACATGGTATAAGAAAGAACATATACCCCTCTTATAACGGAGGCTCTGGTTTATTATATGATATATACACTGTCATAAATACGTACAGATGAAGAGCCTATGGCTTCAAGTATAATAAGGCCGAAGGAGAGCTATGTTCCATGGCCGCTTTGTCTCCTCCTCCGATTGACGTGAGTCTTCATGCTCTCGAACATCAATGAGGTAGTAAGATCCGTTGTGCAGGTTTTTGCTGACCACAAAAGGTCCTTCCCAAGGGGGGGATAACTTGTGCATATCAGTCTGATCCTGGATGAGCTGGAGTACCAAATCACCTTCTTGAAAGGTTCTAATTTTAACCCGGCGGCTGTGATAACGTCGAAGATCTTGTTGATAAATCGCCGAACGTGCTGCTGCAAGATCACGCTGTTCATCCAACAGGTCTAGAGAATCCTGATGTGCCTTCTCATTATCAGCCTCAACATAAGCTGCAACACGGGGCGAATCGTGATGGATGTCACTAGGAAGAACTGCCTCCGCTCCGTAAACCATGAAGAAAGGTGTGTAACCCGTAGACCTATTGGGTGTGGTGTTAATACTCCATAACACAGAAGGTAGCTCCTCAACCCAACAACCCGGCGTCCGCTTTAAGGGAACCATAAGCCTTGGTTTGATACCCCGTAGAATTTCTTGATTTGCCCTTTCCACTTGACCATTAAATTGGGGGTGAGCCACTGATGCTAGATCAAGCCAGATGTGCTCACGTTGACAAAACTATTCCATCTCCCCTTTTGACAGATTAGTACCATTATCTATTATAATGCTGTGTGGAAAGCCAAACCGGAATATCACCTTTTTAATGAATTGAACCGCCGTGGCTGCATCACACTTGCTGACTGGCTCTGCCTCCACCCATTTAGTGAATTTATCAACTGCTACTAAAAGGTGGGTCTTCTTGTCCTTAGAGCGCTTGAAGGGTCCAACCATATCAAGCCCCCAAGTTGCAAATGGCCACATAATTGGAATCATCCGCAACTCTTGAGCCAGAACATGCGCACGGCGGGCAAAATTTTGACATCCATCACATCTCTTGACTAAATCCTCCACATCAGCATGCGCCGTCAACCAGTAAAAACCGTGGAGAAAAGCTTTGGCAACCAACGACTTTGAACCGGCGTGGTGACCACAATCCCCTTCATGGATTTCTCGCAAAATCTCACGACCTTCTTGAGGAGAAACACAGCGCTGAATTGCTCCTGAAACACTGTAACGATGTAACTCCCCGTTGAGGATGTTCATGGACTTGGAACGCCGGATTATCTGTCGAGCCAACGTTTCCTCCTCTGGTAACTCGCCCCGGTTCATGTAATCCAGATATGGGATCGTCCAATCCGGTATGGCATGCAGAGCTGCCACCAACTGAGCCTCCGGATCAGGAATAGCCAAATCCTCTTCAGTTGGTATTTTGACTGACGGATTGTGCAACACATCAAGAAAGACATTGGGCGGAACCAGTTTACGTTGGGAACCAAGACGACTTAAAGCGTCCGCCGCTTCATTCTTCCGCCGTTCTATATGGTCCACCTGATAACCTTTAAAGTGTCCAGCCACTACGTCCACCTCTCGCCGATATGCAGCCATGAGTGGGTCCTTAGAATCCCAAGTGCCAGACACCTGCTGGGCCACTAGATCTGAATCACCGAAGCACTTAACCCGGCTCAAATTCATCTCTTTTGCCATCCGAAGCCCGTGGAGTAAAGCCTCATATTCAGCTGCATTGTTAGTACAAGGGAACATTAAACGCGGGACATAACAAAACTTGTCACCTCGTGGGGTAGTTAATGCGACTCCAGCCCCCGAGCCCTCCAACTGTCTGGACCCATCAAAATGAATAGTCCAGTATGTATTATCTGGTTTCTCTTTAGGTGCCTGTAACTCCGTCTAATCGTTGATGAAATCCACGAGTGCCTGGGACTTGATCGCCGTGCGGGGTATATATTTGAGCCCATGAGGACCAAGCTCAATGGCCCACTTGGCAACCCGGCCAGTTGCCTCTCTGTTTTGAATGATGTCGCCCAGAGGAGCTGAACTGACCACTATGATGGGATGGCCCTGAAAATAGTGTTTAAGCTTCCGGCTTGCCATAAACACCCCATACACTAGTTTCTGTCAATGTGGATACCTCTGTTTTGACTCAATGAGCACCTCACTGATATAATAAACCAGCCATTGAACCGGATACTCCTTGCCAGGCTCCTTGCGCTCTACCACAATGGCTACGCAAATAGCCAGGGCATTAGCAGCCACATATAGTAATAATGGCTCTTTATCGATTGGCGCTGCAAGCACGGGCGGTTCAACTAGCTGCCTCTTCAGATCCTCGAACGCTTTATCAGCTGCCTCACTCCAGACAAAGTTATCTGTTTTCTTGAGCATCTGATATAAAGGGATGGCCTTTTCTCCAAGGCGACTGATAAACCGGCTCAAGGCTGTAATCCGGCCGGCCAGACGCTGAACATCGTTAATACACGCCGGTTTAGCCAAGGATGTAATTGCTGCAATCTTTTCCGGATTAGCTTCAATGCCTCTGTTTGAAACCAGAAAGCCTAAGAGTTTGCCGGTCGGGACACCGAAGACACACTTCTCCGGATTGAGCATCATCTTGTAAACCCGGAGATTGTCAAAGGTTTCTCGTAGATCATCTATCAATGTCCCCTCCTTTCTGGATTTGACCACAATATCATCCACATACGCATGAACATTGTGCCCAATTTGTTTATGAAGGCAATTCTGAACACATCGCTGGTAAGTTGCCTGAGCACTCTTGAGTCCAAAGGGCATGGAAACGTAGCAGAAGGCTCCAAAGGGAGTTATAAATGTTGTCTTCTCCTGGTCCTTAACTGCCATTTTGATCTGATGATAACTAGAGTAAGCATCCAGAAAACACAAATGGTCACAACCCGCCGTAGCATCAATTATCTGATCGATGCGAGGGAGAGCAAAGGGGTCTGCAGGGCAAGCCTAGTTTAAATCTGTGTAGTCCACACACATGCGCCAAGTGCCGTTTTTCTTAAGAACCAGCACCGGATTGGCCAACCACTCTAGATGAAAAACTTCGACAATAAACCCAGCAGCCAACAGACGGGCTACTTCTTCACCTATAGCCTTGCGTCTCTCCTTGTTGAAACAGTGGAGGAACTGCCGGACCGGTTTGAACTTAGGATCAATGTTGAGTGTGTGCTCAGCGAGTTCCCTCGGTACACCTGGCATGTCAGAAGGTTTCCATGCGAAGATGTCCCGATTCTCACGGATGAACTCGATGAGCGCGCTTTCCTATTTGGGATCCAGGTTAGCGCTGATGCTGAACTGTTTGGATGAATCGCCAGGAACAAAGTCAACCATCTTAGTGTTTGTAGCCGATTTGAACTTCAACGCTGGATCATGTTCCGTAGTTGGCTTTTTTAAAGAGGTCATGTCTGCCGGATCAACTTGCTCCTTATAGAATTTGAACTCCTCCGTGGCACAAACCGACTCAGCATAAGCCGCATCGCCTTCTTCACACTCCAAAGCAATCTTTCTACTTCCATGTACTGTGATAGTCCCTTTATGACCTGGTATTTTAAGCTGTAGAGAAACATAACATGGCCTTGCCATAAACTTAGCATAAACCGGCCGCCCAAACAAGGCGTGGTACGGACTTTTGATCTTTACCACCTCAAATGTCAATGTTTCTGACCTTGAATCGTAGTCATCTCCAAAAGCTACCTCCAAAGCAATCTTACCAACAGGATATGCAGACTTACCAGGCACCACACCATGAAAGACCATATTTGACGGTTTAAGATCCTTATCTGTCAACCCCATACGGCGGAATGTATCACAATACAAAATATTGATACTATTTCCCCCATCCATGAGCACTTTAGTGAACTTGTACCCCCCAACTTGAGGGGCTACCACCAAGGCCAAATGACCTGGATTATCAACCCGGGGCGGGTGATCATCTCTACTCCACAAAATAGGTTGCTCCAACCAGCGTAAATACTGAGGTACTGCCGGCTCAACAGAGTTGACTGCCCTTTTGTGAAGCTTCTGATCACGTTTGCACAAACTAGTAGTGAACACATGATATTGCCCGCTGTTCAGCTGTTTGGGATTGCTCTGATAACCCGACTGCTGCTGCTGCTGACTCCCCTGATGGTTGTAACCTTCCTGGTTACCTTGGTGTCCTTGATTGACGTGTCCAGTTTGGTTGCCTGGAAACCCTGAACCGGAACCACCACCTCCGTAACCCGGCCCGTGGAAACCTCCTCCTGAACCGCTGGGCGGGCCGTTGTCATATTGGAACATATTGGAATTCTTGAAGTCCCGCATGATATAACAATCTTTCCAAAGGTGTGACGCCGGCTTCTCCTTTGAGCCATGCTTTGGACATGGCTGATTTAACAGGCGCTCCAAATTGTTGCTTGAACCTCCACCCCTCTGGGGCTGCTTGCCCTTACGGCGCTGGCCATTCTCCTGCGCGTTGGTGTTTGCAACAAAGTCCGGCCTTGCGCTTACCACCGCTTCCATGGCCTACCGGATTATGTTGCTGACCTTTGGCATTGCCGTTCTTCTTACCTTTCTCTGGTTTGTCCTCCTCTGAATCCAGATCCTTGGTATTATCTGAATCGGCGTATTTAACCAAAGCGGCCATGAGTGTTGACATGTCATTGCAGTGACGTTTGAGCCTTCCCAACTTCTGTTTTAACAGTTTGAAACGACAATTTCCCTCTAATGTTAACACTGTCGTGTCTGCATTGATACGATCTGATGAATGCAAAATCGCTGAAACTCGTTTGACCCAATGGGTCGTGGACTCCCCTTCCTCTTGGACACAAGCGGCCAGATCTATGATTGACATCGGCTGCTTACACGTATCCTTGAAGTTCTGGATAAAATGGTGCTTCAATTTGGCCCATGATCCAACAGAGTTGGTTGGCAAGCTCTTCAACCAAGTGCGAGCTGTTCCTTCCAACATCATGGTGAAATATTTAGCACACACTGCCTCATCCACATCTAACATCTCCATTGCCATCTCATAGCTTTCTACCCATGCCTCTGGTTGCAAATCGGCGGTGTAATTTGGTACCTTACGAGGTCCCTTGAAATCCTTGGGCAGTCTCACATTACGTAAAGCGGGAGTCAAACATGGCACCCCTAAGGAGCTGAACATCACCCCTGGCTCCACGGAGGCCGTGGGGTGAACCGGAGTATGTTGTCATGCTCCGTGTCGAGCTGTCAACTCAGCCTCCCGACGTGCACGGCCATGGTCCACAACATCTTGCGCATTAGCGCCTCCCCCGGCCGGGTTGTTCCCCCATGGTGAATTTCGGCGACGTGCGCTACTGGACACGGCCGGTTCGTCCTCCATGTGTCTGATATAACTCCGGCTTGGACGGGGAGTGGAATGGATCCTCTCACGACTGTGTGAATACGCCTGCTGTTGATTTAGCGTTGTTTGAAGGAGATCCCTGGCCCGACGTGCTTCCACTACAACTGGTGACTTGCCGTCGGTTGGGAGGGCCGCCAGGCGCGAAGCAGCGGCCACAATGTTGTCCAACGGGTTGGAATAATGCCCGGGCGGCGTCGATGGCACAACGTTGTTCTGGGGAGGCAGGTCCGTCGTGCGTGGCTGAACCGGCGCTCCTGCTCCCGGCGCCCCCGCCCGGTTTAGTGTGGGTTGGTTACCAGCTCCTGCACCTGGCGTGTTGAAAAGATTCTGCGGCTCATAAACCGACGGGAGACGTGATTGATACCTTCTTCTTATGACTTCCTCTGAAGCATTCTGGTCCAGTCTAATCCGATAGGCCTGTGCTTCCAACTCGGCCCGCTCCGTAGCCATCCTGGCATTCTCTGTTGCCAGGTCCGCTTTAGCCTGGCCTATCTGAGCTTTCGCTTTTGCAATCTCCGCATTGTGCTGACCCCTAGCTGCTGCGTCCACCTCCGCGGACATCAATGTTGCCAGAGCGTCGAACAAATCAGACAAGACTTGGGCCGGAGGTGGCGCCGAGCTTCCTGCCCCTGCTGATGCGGCCATCGTTGAACCGGAGAGCATTGCTGCGATGGTGGATGAATGAGGCGCCTATTGTGTGCCGGCCATGAAGATAGCGGCCCGGTTTGGCAGACCGGGGGAATCTGGAATACTGTTGCCCTCGGATCCTCCCTCAATCCGGCCGTCCTGCAACTGGTAAAGCGATTCGGTCTCTCCAGAAGACTCGTCATCAGAGCAGACTACGGTTTCTCCGTCGGACACCGGTCCATCCTCGTACCCCGATCCATGGACGACACCTACGAAAACATGCCTTGCCTCGGGTTGAACCGGCGAAGAAATTGCACGTCGAGCTGTTTCGATGATGTCGGTGCAGATGTCCGGCTCGGGGGCCGGTTCAACGATCTTGCCGATGAAGACGTGAATCCCACCAAAGGGGACCCGGTACCCGTATTCGATTGAATCGGCCTCGGGACCCCATCCTGCATTGTCGATGTAGAGCTTGCCGCGATGACTCTTCGTCATCCGGCCCACAGTGTATCCCTTAAGTCCATCGAAGCTGTCCTTCAAGAACTCAAAACCATCGTGCGATAGCCCCATGGTGGGCGCCAACTGTCGTGGGTTTGTCACGGCAGATGTCCTTGTGAAAGGACTTAGTCGTGGAGCCATCGCTACGGGTTAGCTTAAGGGGTTAAACCGGACAAGGGACACGGGGAATTTTATACTAGTTCGGCCCCTTCGAGGAAGGTAAAAGCCTACGTCTAGTTGTGATTGGTATTGCTAGGGTTTCGAAGGCCAGGGAGCGAATCTGTTTTGTCTGGCTCTCGAGTTGTTGTTGTGTGTCCCTAAACCGCTGCCGGGTCGTCCCTTTATATACATAGGTTGACGCCCGTCGGTTTACAGAGTCCCGAGCTGGATCATAAACGTATCCAGTTCGGTCTCTATCCTTCCTATCTTACAATACAAGTTACATGACTAAGCCGGTTTACATTTACAGGCTTTAACCCGCCTTTGGGCCTTGGGCCTCCATGAAGCGCCATCATCCTTGCATCTTTATGGGCTTCTAATCTTCAAGGAGTCAACCCGGCTATATAAGGCCGGTTTACCTCTAGTAGTAATATCCCCAACAGTATCCTTCTTCAATAACTCGGTCATTCGTTTCGCAATCTTGGAAAAATTCTCAATGAATCTCCGGTAGTATCATGTGAGTCCAAGAAAACTGCGAACCTCGCTAACTGAAGTGGGTGCTAACCATTCAGTGACTGACTGAACCTTTCTAGGATCTACTGATATACCTTCTCCTGATATAACATGTCCAAGGAATCCAACTTCCTTCAACCAAAACTCTCATTTGCTGAACTTGGCATACAACTGATGTTCCCTGAGTTTCTCAAGAACTAAACGCAAATGCTCCTTGTGCTCCTCTTCATTCTTCGAGTATACCATAATATCGTCAATAAACACCATAACAAACTTCTCCAAATATTCCATGAATACCTTGTTCATCATGCTCATGAAATAGGCAGGGGCGTTAGTCAGTCCAAACGACATGACCGTATACTCATATAATCCGTACCGCATGGTGAACGCTGTCTTTGGTATATCCTTCTCTCAAATCTTCAACTGATGGTATCCCGATCGCAGATCGATCTTCAAAAACACTTTAGCTCCTTGCAGCTGATCAAACAGATCATTGATCATCAGCAGTGGGTACTTGTTCTTGATCGTCACTTCATTCAAGGCCCGATATTCAACAACCATTCTTAGGGATTTATCCTTCTTCTCAACCAAAAGCACTGGGGCTCCCCAAGGTGATGAACTCCTTCTAATGTATCCTTTCTCCAATAACTCCTTGATCTGTTTCTTAATTTCCTCCAGATCATTCGCGGGCTTCCGATATGGTCTCTTGGATATTGGCCCTGTCCATGGCAATAGCTCTATAAAAACTCGATGTCTCGATCCGGTGGCATGCCTGGTAACTCCTCTGGAAAAACATCCGGGTAATCCTTCACTACATGCACTTCCTCCTGAACAATTCCCGTGAGGGTATTCACTTGGCTCCTCCTAAGCACATGCCCAGATACATACTTAATCCTTTTTCCCTCCGGGGTGGTGAGATAAATCGACTTACTAGCGCAGTCAATGCTTCCTCCATACTTTGACATCCAGTCCATGCCTAGTATCACATCCAATCCTTGTGACTCCAAGATAACTAGGTCGGACGGAAAAACATGGGTGCCAATGGTTAGGGGTATCTGGTCGCACCATCGACTAGCCATATACTCTGCTCCAGGTGAACTCACTAAGAGAGGGGTCCTAAGGGTTTGGGTTGGTAGTTTAAACTTAGCCACGAATCCCCTTGATATGTACGAAAGCGATGCACCAGTATCAAATAGAACAAGAGCGGTAAATGACTTAACCAAAAACTTACCTATTACCGCGTCCGGCTGCTCGTCAACCTCCTCCACGTTAACGTGGTTCACTTGTCCTTTGTTGAATGGATTGGGATTCTTCCCAGCGCTACCATTTCCGTTTCCATTCTTTCCTTCAGGGCACTCCGTGGCATAGTGTCCAGTCTTCCCGCACTTGAAGCAAGTAATGTGACTTAGATCTCTTTTGGCGAGTGTGGCTGGATTGGGGCGGTTCTGATTGTTATTGGCCCCGTTCCCATTCCCATTCTTAGAACCATTGTGGTTATGCGATCCTCCTCCGGTGTGGTTATGACCTCTATGGTTATGAACAAGTCCTCCCGAGTTCGGGGTTAGGCGAGGCTTCTGCTGAGCTCCTGAGTTATACCTCCCTTGTCCATACTTCCTCTTACGGCTCTCAATCTGCTGCTGCTTCCCTTCAATCATAAGAGCCTTATCCACCAACTCATGGTAGTTGTTGAAGGTTTCTACCATCAACTGCATACTCATCTCATCATTCAGCCCTTCCATAAATTTCTCCTGCTTCGCGACATCTGTGGCCACATCGTCAGGGGCATAGCGAGATAGCTTGCTAAACTCATCCACGTACTGAGCCATAGTATGGTTCCCCTGGCGTAAGTTGCGAAACTCACGCTTCTTCAGATTCATGGCTCCAGTTGAGACATGGGCTGTACGGAAACCTTGCTGAAACTGGTCCCAAGTGACGTTGGCTATGGGGAAAGTGGTCGTGTAATTCTCCCACCATGAGGCTGCTGGTCCATCCAATTGATGTGCGGCAAAGCGCACCTTCTTAGCATCTGTGCAACCTGCGGTGGTCAACTCCCTTCCAATACGGCGTATCCAATCATCAACAACTATAGGCTCGGTGCTACTGGGAAACACCGGCGGCTGTAACCTTAGAAAACGAGCTAGGTTGTCCACTGGCGGCGGGTTGTTGTTGTTGTTACCCTGGTTATGAACTAGTAATTTCATCAAGGTGTTCTGCTGCTGGATCAACTGAGTGAGCTCCGGCGGAAAGGCAAATTCGGGGTCACATCTCGGAGGCATTTGATGGGTTTAGATGGAAGAGATTAGAATAGAATGAGGTCTAATGAGAAAGCACTACCCATATGCACATGAGACAAACACAATCATTTCACTCAATCAATCAAGCAAGGGCATACAAGTGGTCGAGAACTATCGCAAAAGTGCTCAACTACTACTGAATACATGGGGGAATACTACTAATCATTGGGTGGTCATCTAGAAATTTTGATCGGTGGAAGACTCCATGATATCTGCTCCAGCTTCGTCTTCAAAGTCATCATCACTAGGGTCAGAGTCGGTGTCGTCGATGATGATGTAGTCCTCCGGACGAATCTCCTTGGGTTCTTCATCTTCTTCTACTGGTGTGGGGTCTCCCATGAATATTCCGATCTTCTGAATCAGGTCATCATTCTTCTCCAGTAGTGTCGCAATTTCCTCCTCATATCCATCGCGTGTAGACTTATGTTCTTCTTCCATCTCGATGATCCTTATCTTCGCCTTCTTCAAATATATCCTGTCTGCGCACATCCGATTCTCTTGACATCGAATGTGTTGGTTTAACTCCTGGATGAAAGCTGCAATTGATCTATCCTTCCTGGTGCTGATCATCTCCCATTGCTCGTCTCGGCGCCCACATATCTGGTAGATAGTGTCCTTAAGATCCTTGTGATATACTTCTCCAATGCGTCCCATGGTGATGTGAGCTGCCATACTCTTTCCTAAACTCTAGGTTGGTGCGTCAAAGGAAAATTCTATAGGTTTAGTGACTGGCGTGAAGGTCCTTCCTGGAACTTGAACTTGTATCATCCATCGCTCCTCTTCAGGCAAAGTGACGTTGTAGGTCCCGGTGAAGCTTGGTATTCCAATGTTCAAGTACCTAGTGACTTCCTTCAAGTGTCATCCAAAAGGTGATTCTTCCTCCGGTTGTGCAAACTTGTTCTTCATCTCCTCCATCCTAAAGAGTAGAAAATGGAGAGGAGTCAGAAATGAGTAGAGAAGAGTGACCTATGGTTTTATCTTAGTGGTCATGTCCTACACTCAGCGTGACCTCTGATACCATCTTTGTAGCGACCCGACCTCAAACGGTCAAGTCTCTGTGCTTCAGTGGCATCCCTGGATCGGTAATGCTGACACACACACAGTACTCGAAGGATTTATAATAGAGTAGAAATCACACACTTAATACATTGGATGTCTCAAAAGAGAACTTATTACAATAAATATGGCTTAAGGCCATCTAATACGATAACAGCGGAAGGCTTGGAAGATAAAGTGAGTCCATCAACTCCAACGGCATAGCTGAGCTGCACAGCAACGACCTAACGAACTTTACTCCTCGTCTGAAAAGTCTGCAACATAATACGTTGTAGCCCGAAAATGGGTCATCACATGGAATATGCTGGCAATATAACACAGTAGAGCAAGAACAGAATAATGCTATCACTACATGCATATATGGCTGGTCAAAAGCTCTATGGTTATAGTTTTTGTGAAAAGCCAATTTTTTCCTACAACAAAGGAATACATTTTAATTTAACTATCATGGTAGTTGAAACATCATTGAGAAGGTTCCTCCAACTCAATCCCAATTAAAGTGATTAACAACCCAACAATATTAATTAAGAGTGATGAGATACTTAAGATACTCCAAGTACTAGATACTCAAGATGTCCATAAACGGGGACACGGCTAACCATGATTAGTTTGTACACTCTGCAGAGGTTCGCGCACTTTTCCCCACAAGACTCGACCGCCTCCGTTGGATTTCTCGCACTACATGGTGTTTGAGAAACGGATGACCGAGACACAGTATTTCAAAAACATTAACTCTCTACTCCGGATAGACCATACCAAACCTACATCCCTCTACCTGCTGATCTGCCTCTTCAAGAGCTTCACGTAACTTACTCAACTATGCTAGAGCCCATAATAGCTTGTGGCTGCACACAGAAGTTTCTAGCATGAATAATCTCAGTTCCCTTTGAGCCTGGGTGGCGGTCCATAGGAAGATCACACGGGTGCTCCGGGATTTCCAAAAAAATACAGGCAACACTGGGTACTCCAGGTGCCTCAATCCACCCAGTTGTTTATTTAAGTTGTCACCTTAAGTTAAACCATTATTTAACAATCTCACATCTATCATGGACTTCACTCACCCAAACCACGTCTACAAGCATAGCATAGCAATATAAGTAACGCGTAGAAGTAACTCCCAAGGGTTTGAATATAACAGGGCAATAGGTTCTACCTCATCAACTACTTCCCAACCCACAAGTTAATGACATCCTAATCATGCAATGTATGAGGATTGGAACTAATGTATAAAAACTGGGTATGGGAAGAGTATGATCAATGTGTTACTTGCCTTGCTGACGATCCGCTTAACCTAGAGACTCCAAATAACACGCTTCGCACTCTGGGAATTCTATCGCAAACAAACAATAGCATACATAAGCAACAAACAAAGAAACACGGGTAAATCTCAAATAAGAAGATCTACTAGAAAGTTCAACTTAAGAACTCCGGTTAGCAAAAAGAATCAAACCAAACGGAGCAATGAAACTCAAAGGGCGAAAGAAACAAGATTTGTTTACTAATCTGAACTAAGGTCAAATTTTACAGTACCAAAATCTTGTTCAAGTTTGTTAAGAGGAAAGAGGGTCTCGAGACGAAGATCTAGGCGCTTGAATCGCCTGATTCCGATTAACGAGCGAAAAGATAAACAGGAACGAAAATCGGATCAGAAATCGCGATCGAGAATAATCGCGGAAAAATCCGATAAAAAGAAAACTGACGAACATACTAACAAATGAGTGTTCGTTATCTGTAACTAACGAGCGAAAACCATTCGTTGAAACGAACGTACGGACGAACGTTCGCTAAATAGTGGAACCGGGAAAAACCGGCGAACCTTTCTAAAAAATGAACTAGGGTTTTCTAAAAAAACGAATCGGTTTCTTTTAAAAAAACGGTGGCGGCGGATCGGCGCGATAACTCTCCGGCGAGGCAACTCCAGCGAGGCGGGGCTTGCGGGGCGGCGGGGCGACTCGGCGGCTCGGGCAGCAGCGGCGCGGGGCGGCGGCTGGCGGCGGCGCGGGGCTGCGGGCGGCTGCGGCGGCGCGGGGTGGTGGTGGCGGGCTCGGGGGGAGTATATAAAGGGGGATGGCTCGGCTTGGAGGAGGGGCCAAGGCGGCGGCGGCGGTGGAGTCTGGCTCGGACTCCTCCGAGTCGGCGACGGCGGCGCGGTCTCCACGCGGTAGACGGCGGCGGCGGGAGATGGGCCGGCCCGGCTGGGTTTCGGCCCAGTCGGCTGGAAGTTTTTTTTTGAAAAAATATTCCGCCGAACAGAAAGTAAATCCTAGAAAATAAAATAAAAAAATCTAAAAATGCCAAAACAAAATTTCACCGTCTAAATAAAACATTTAGTACGAGATGAACATTTTCTTGGCCCCAAAATGCAATTTTGAAAACGTGCAATTTTTCTAATGCAAATAAAATCCAAATAAAATTGAATAAAAAACCAAATAAATGATTTTAATATTTTTCCTCCAATAGTTCAGTTATTTTGGAGATGTCATATTATCTCCTCTCATATATTTTAATATGAAATACTTTTCGGAGAGAAAATAATAAAAATCAAAATCCTCGTTTCATTATTTGATAAAAATAAAATATGAAAACCGGGAAATCCCCAACTCTCTCCGAGGGTCCTTGAGTTGCTTAGGATTTCGAGGATTGCAGAACGAAAATGCAATAAAATATGATATGCAAGAATGACCTATGTATAACATTCCAAATTGAAAATTTGGGATGTTACAGGGCCTCTACATCAACTCCATGGCCTCTCCGGTGATGTGTGAGTAGTTTACTTCAGACCTTCGGGTTCATAGTTATTAGCTAGATGGCTTCTTGTCTCTCTTTGGATCTCAATACAAAGTTCTCCTCGATCTTCTTGGAGATCTATTCGATGTAATATTATTTTGCGGTGTGTTTGTCAAGATCCGATGAATTGTGGGTTTATAATCAAGTTTATCTATTAAAAATATTTGAATCTCCTCTGAATTCTTTTTATGTATGATTGGTTTAGCTTTTCAAGTCTCTTCGAATTATCAGTTTGGTTTGGCCTACTAGATTGATCTTTCTTGCGATGGGAGAAGAGCTTAGCTTTGGGTTCAATCTTGCGGTGTCCTTTCCAAGTGACAGCAGGGGCAGTAAGGCACGTATTGTATTGTTGCCATCAAGGATAAAAAGATGGGGTTTATATCATATTGCATGAGTTTATCCCTCTACATCACGTTATCTTACTTAAAGCATTACTCTGTTCTTATGAACTTAATACTCTAGATGCATGCTGGATAGCGGTCGATGTGTGGAGTAATAGTAGTAGATGCAGAATCATTTCGGTCTACTTCTCTCGGACGTGATGCCTATATACATGATCATACCTAGATATTCTCATAACTATGCTCAATTCTATCAATTGCTCGACAGTAATTCGTTTACCCACCGTAATACTTATGCTCTTGAGAGAAGCCACTAGTGAAACCTATGGCCCCCGGGTCTATCTTCCATCATATTAATCTTCCAACACTTAGCTATTTCTATTGCCATTTATTTTACTTTGCATCTTTATCATAAAAATACCAAAAAATTATCTTATCATATCTATCAGATCTCACTCTCGTAAGTGACCGTGAAGGGATTGACAACCCCTTTATCGCGTTGGTTGTGAGGTTCTTATTTTTTTGTGTTGGTGCATGGGACTTGAACGTGATCTCCTACTAGATTGATACCTTCGTTCTCAAAAACTGAGGAAAATACTTATGTTACTTTGTTGCATCACCCTTTCCTCTTCAAGGGAAAACCAACGCAGTGCACAAGAGGTAGCATTTCCCCCTCAGGTTAAAATGATGAACATGATATATGCTACCCATATCCCCAAGAGGGAGCGCAAGCGCGCTCAGGGACGTCTATGCGATAGAGCCGGTCGCCCCAAAATTCAACCCATGGTCGTCCTGCCCGATCACCTTTGATCGCAGGGACCATCCGACCAGTATCCGTCATGGCGGTTCAGCCGCACTGGTTCTTGACCCAATAATTGATGGATTCCAACTCACACGAGTCCTTATGGATGGTGGCAGTAGCCTCAACCTTCTCTATCAGGATACGGTGCGCAAAATGGGCATCGATCCATCAAGGATCAAGCCCACCAAAACTACCTTTAAAGGAGTTATACCATGTGTAGAGGCCCGTTGCTCGGGCTCAATCACGTTGGAGGTCGTCTTCGGATCTCTGGACAACTTCCAAAGCGAAGAGTTAATCTTCGATATCGTCCCCTTCCGTAGCGGCTATCACGCACTGTTCGTACGAACCGCGTTTGCTCGATTCAATGTGGTGCCACACTATGCTTATCTCAAGCTCAAGATGCCCAGACCACGTGGTGTCATAACAGTCAATGGAAACACGGAGCGCTCCCTCCGTACCGAGGAACACACTGTGGCCC
>NC_053024.1:243940392-243954514 GCF_003073215.2 Triticum urartu | reverse complement strand
TTGTTACCTTAGCCGATATGGCGGAACGTAAGGTACCAAAATGTGGGAGCCGGGCAAACCCAACATTTGACCAAAGACATGATTCGGAGCTGATGCATATAGGGACAAACTCGCGACGCCGAACACTCCCTAAGGTGTTCGGTCTTTATAACATATACCGGACTGAACAATGCCCTTAATAATAAACCACGTGTCTCCAGGTACGTGCAATATCCTAACGTGGCCACATGCCAATAACGGCAGCATCCTTCTCGGTTGTGTAGAGTATCCGGAGGATGTGAGCAACAAGCGACAGTAAAAAAAGGTTTACGCAGGGTCTTAATCTAAAAAGAAACCTTTGGGCGGGTCCCTGCTGCACGTCTGCGACTGTGTCTCCATTGTGCCGTGTCCTGGATGGGTGTAGCACGATTGTCATCTGTAAAAGGCAAGAACTTAGGTGAAAGTTGCCATGCCAAAAAAAGGAATTGGTTATTATCAATGAACTATCAAAATTAAGAGAAGTCAAGTTGAGCCGGGCTAGCCCTGATTACACGCGGGAAGCCCCTAGTATCGTCTATGAGGGATCATCAAACCAATCTCATGTATATGTAGTGGAGTGCCGGACTCGTCTAACCGTGTCCGTGGCCTTGACGACCTGTCATTTTTTCTTGTTGGTGAGGTCGTCTAGTTCGCGGCTATTAAAGCTGCCGCATCCTCTTCCATACGTGAAAAGCGTTCAATATTTCCACTAATTGTGATGATGCCACGTGGACCGGGCATCTTAAGCTTGAGAAAAGCATAATGCGGGATTGCATTAAAACGAGCGAAAGCCGTTCTTCCGAGTAGTGCTTGATAGTCACTTCGGAATGGAGCGACGTGGAAAGTTAACCTTTCGCTTTGGAAGTTATTGGGAGAACCGAATACAACCTCTAGCAGTAGAGAGCCCGTACAGCGAGCCTCTTGGCCTGGTATTACTCCCTTGAAGGTAGTATTACTGTGGCTTATTTGTGTCGGGTCTATCCCCATTTGGCGGACTATGTCCTGATATATCAGATTGAGATCACTGTCGCCGTCCATGAGGACTCGTGTGAGATGGTACCCGTTTATTATTGGGTCTAACACCAAGGCCGCCAATCCTTCGTGCTGGATGCTTGACACGTGATCCCTGCGATCAAAAGTGATTGGGTAGACCAACCAGGGGTTGATCCTATGGGTGACGGGCTCTATGGCGCGTGTGTCTCGGAGTGCGTTTTTGCTTCTCTTCTTCGTCACATGGATCATGTTTACCGTTTTAACCTCTGGTGGGAATTTTTTCTGTCCTCCGGTTCTTTGCTGGCGAGGTTCGTCCTCGTCTTCGCTTGGTGTCTCTTCTCCTTTGTGTTCGGCATTTAGCTTACCGGCCTTCTTGAATACCCAACATTCTCTGTGGGTGTGATTTTCAAGTTTGTCGGGGGTGCCGTGAATCTGACAGAGCTTGTCAAGAATCTTGTTTAGGCCAGATGGTCCTTCTCTGCTGCCTTTAAAAGGCTTTTTCCGCTGACCTTGTCGGGAGCCCCTGAATCCGGCGGTTACCGCCGTATTATCTGGGCTACCTTCTTTATTTTGACGCTTGTTTTTGTTGCGTCGTGGTTTTCCATTGCCATCCCTGACTTCGGATGTGCTTCTGTCGCTGGTGCTGCTACGGGCTAACCAGTTGTCTTCGCCCGCGCAAAAGCGGGTCATGAGGCTTGTTAGGGCTGCCATTGTTCTTAGTTTTTCTTGGCCGAGGTGTCTGGCGAGCCATTCGTCTTGGACGCTGTGTTTAAAAGCTGCTAAGGCTTCGGCGTCCGGACAATCGACAATTTGGTTCTTCTTGGTGAGGAACCTATTCCAAAGCTTTCGGGCAGCCTCTCCGTACTGTTGGATTATATGACTTAAATCGTCTGCATCCGGAGGTCGGACGTAAGTCCCTTGGAAATTAGCCCGAAAAGCGTCCTCGAGCTCCTCCCAACTTGCAATTGACTTTTCAGGGAGGCTTTTCAGCCAGTGTCGAGCTGGTCCTTTGAGCTTGAGGGGTAAGTATTTAATGGCATGGAGATCATCTCCGCGAGCCATATGGATATGGAGGATAAAGTCCTCGAACCAGACTCCAGGGTCTGTGGTCCCGTCATACGCCTCTATGTTCACTGGTTTGAATCCTTCTGGGAATTCGTGATCCAGCGCCTCATCTGTGAAACATAGGGGGTGTTCGGTGCCCCTGTATTGGTACATGCCATGGTGTTCGGACGGTTGTGGTATTCGGTTTTGATTTTGTGCCGGAGTGCGCTTCCTAGATCCGTAGATGGATCTGGTCGCACCGGATTTTTGGCGCAAGTTCTCACGTAGATCGTGTCTTGACTTATGTGCGACTTTGTTGGCCGCTCTATCGCGGCCACAAGGTGGTGGATCCGGCCGGTTGGCCGTGTTAATTTTCGCTCCCGAGACGGGGTTTGATGAGGTTTATCCTTGGCGTCGCCGTGTTCGGACGCCGGATCCGCACTATGTTAGCTGTTTGCATCTTCATCGTGCTCTGCCACCGGGGCGATGCAGCCGTCGTTTCTTCTAGAGTCGACTGGACTGTTATTTCCTCTTGCGTTGTTATCGCTGTTTTTGCTATGGCGGGACCTAGAGCGGCGCCGCTGACGTCGGCGCTTGGGTTGCTTGGAGGGGCCATCCTCCATTGTCTCTTCGCCATTGCCCTCTTTGGGTGTATCCACCATGTATATGTCATGTGATGAAGTGGTTGTCTGGCGCCCTGTGGGCGCTGGTTCCTGTTCGTCTCCTGCATCTTCGTTCATGCCGTCGATGTCTTCGGAGTTGAAGTTAAGCATGTCGGTTAAGTCGTCGACAGTGGCTACAAAGTGGGTGGTGGGTGGGCAGCGAATTTCTTCGTCGTCCGCATCCCATTCTAGCCGAACATAGTTCGGCCAAGGTCCTCCTGACAGGGAGAGAGACCTTAATGAATTTAGCACATCGCCGAAAGGCGAGTGCTGAAAGATATCCGCGGAGGTGAACTCCATGATCGAGGCCCAGTCGGGTTCGACGGGCACGGATATAAGCGGCTCGGAGTCCGTGGCCGGGCGTGGATCTAGTGGTTCGGCAACACGGCTCTCGCAAGGGGTGAAGTCAGCGTCTGGCTCTATCGTCGCTGAGAGCGCGGCCTCCGTGGCGGGGTCTATCCCTCCGCTCTCGGATGGCGCGATTTGCTCCGGATTGGCGGCCGGAGTAGTTGCAGATGCGATCTCCTGAATAATGTCCAACGGCAGAGTTATGTCATGCTCGTCATGACTGTGCGGCACACCTGACATGGGATTTATAACAGAGTAGCCGTCGGTGTCAAAACCGGCAGATCTCGGGTAGGGGGTCCCGAACTATGCGTCTAAGGCGGATGGTAACAGGAGGTGGGGGACAAGATATTTACCTAGGTCCGGGCCCTCTTGATGGAGGTAATACCCTACTTCCTGCTTGACTGTTCTTGATGATATGAGTATTACAAGAGTTGATCTACCATGAGATCATAGAGGCTAACCCTAGAAGCTAGCCTATGGTATGATTGTATGTTGTCCTACGGACTAAACCCTCCGGTTTATATACACACCGGAGGAGGCTAGGGTTACACAAGGTTGGTTACAAGGGAGGATATTTACATATCCGTATTGCCTAGCTTGCCTTCCACGCCAAGGAGAGTCCCATCCGGACACGGGACGAAGTCTTCAATCTTGTATGTTCATAGTCCAACAGTCCGGCCAAAGGATATAGTCCGGCTGTCCGGAGACCCCCTAATCCAGGACTCCCTCAGTAGCAATCACACACTTATTACATCGAGTGTCTCAAAAGAGAACTTATTACTATAAATATGGCTTAAGACCATCTAAATAAGATAACAGCGGAAGACTTGGAAGATAAAGCGAGTCCATCAACTCCAATGGCATAGCTGCGTGCATGACAAATGACCTACGACATCTCACTCGTCGTCCGAAAAGTCTGCAACATGATATGTTGCAGCCCGAAACGGGTCAGCACATGGAATATGCTGGCCAAGTAACACAAGAGAGAGCAATGAACAGATAAATGCTATCACTACATGCATATATGGCTGATGGAGGCTCTATGGTTATATTGTTTTGTGAAAAGCCAATTTTTCCCTACAGCAAAGGAATATATTTTATTTAACTATCATGGTAGTTGAAACATCATTGAGAAGGTTCCTACAGCTCAATCCCAATTAAATTAGTCATTAACATCCCAACAAATTAACTTTAGGGTGATGGGATCAAATCAATAATTCAAGTACTAGATACTCAAGATGTCCATAACCGGGGACACGGCTAGCCATAATTAGTTTATACACTCTGCAGAGGTTTGTGCACTTTTCCCACAAGACTCGATCTCCTCCGTTGGATTTCTCACACTACAGGGTGTTTGAGAAATGGATAACCGACACACGGTCTTTCAGAAGCATTAACTCCTTACTCTGGGTGGACCGTTACACCTACTTTCCCCTACATCTTCTAGCCCGCCACTGAAAGAGCTCACACAACATACTCAACTATGCCAGAGCCTATAATGGCTTGTGATTGCACACGGAAGTTTCTAGCATGAATAATCTTATGATCCCTTTGAGCCTGGGTGGCGGACAATAGGATGATCACACGGGTACTCCGGGGTATCCTAGGACAACACTGGATTCTCCAGGTGTCCACAAGCAATCCACCAAGATGTGTATTAAAGTTGCCACCTTAAGTTGTACCATTAATTAACAACTCACAAATATCATGGTTACTCTCAAACCCAATCCACATCTACGAGCATAGCATAGCAATATAAGCATAACGTGGAAGTAACTCCCAAGGGTTTGATAATAAAATAGGTAATAGGTTCTACCTCATCATCTACTTCCCAGAGCCACATGTTAAGAGATCCTACTCATGCAATGTGTGAGGATTGAAACTAATGCATAAAAACTGGGTGATAAAGGGGTATGATCAAAGTGTTACTTGCCTTGCTGATGATCCGCAAAACCTAGGGACTCGAAGTAGCATGCTTCGCACTCCGGGTGTTCTATCGCAAACAAACAATAGCATACATAAGCAATCAAACAAAGATGCACAGGTAAAACTCAAATAAGAAGATCTAACGAGAAAGTTCAACTAAAGAACTCCGGTTTGCAAAAAGAATCAAATCAAACGGAGCAACGAAACTCAAACTACGAAAGAAACAAGATCCAAATACTAATCGGACTAAAGTCAAATTTTATAGTACCAAAATCTTGTTCAAGTTGGTTAAACGGAAAGAGGGCTTCGAGACGAAGATCTAGGCGCTTGTTTCACCTGATTCGGATAATCGAGTGAAAAGATATACTAGAACGAAGATTAGGGCAGAAATCGCGATCAAAAATAATTGCGGAAAAACCCTGAAAAAAGAAAACTGACGAACAGGCTAACGAACGAACGTTCGCTGTCTACGGCTAAAGGATGAACAACGTTCGTTAAAACGAATGTACGAAGGAACGTTCGCTATTTAAATAAACCGAGAAAACCCGACACAAAACCGAAAAAAACCGATCTAGGGTTTCTAAAAAACCGAACGGTTTTCTCATGAAAACCGGAGGCGACGGACGGCGGCTACCTCGGCGGCGGACGGCGGCTACCTCGGCGGCAACGGCGGACGGCGGCGGACTGCGGCGACGGCATGGATCGGGTGGCACGGGCACACGGCTGGCGGCGGCTAGGGTTAGGGCAGGCGGGGCGCGGCGCTGGGTGGGCTGGGGCGGCGGCTCGTGCGGGCTTTTAAAGGCCTCGGGCCAGGTGTCCTAGCCGGACATGGCCCGGTAGGTCGGTTACTTCTTTTAAAATAAACCCTGACACGGCAAAACAAATAAAAGAAATGCTAAACGGACTCCAAAAATCCTGAAATAAATTTTCGCGATCGTCTAATAATATTGTGGATAAAGTGAACATTAATTTCGACCTCTAATGCAATTTTGAAAACGCATTTTTTCCTAATCCAAGTAAAATTGCAATAAAATCCAAATAAAATAACTTATTTGATCTTAATTTTTTTCCTACAATATTCCCTTTATTTTGGAGAAGTCATATTATCTCCTCTCATATATTTTAATAAAGAAAATATTTGAAGATAAAATAACTAAAATCAAATGATCCTCTTTTCAAAATTTGAGAAAAGCTCAAATATGAAAATAACGAAATTCCCAACTCTCTCTGCGGGTCCTTGAGTTGCGTGGAATTTCTAGGATCTAGCCAAAATGCAATAAAATATGATATGCAATGATGATCTAATGTATAACATTCCAAATTGAAAATTTGGGATGTTACAAACCTACCCCCGTTAAGATGAATCTCGCCCTCGAGGTTCGGGTTGGCTAGAAAATAGGTGTGGGTGGTCTTTGCGAAGATCATCCTCTCGTTCCCAGGTGGCTTCGTCCTTGGTATGGTGGCTCCACTGAACTTTGCAAAACTTAATAACCTTGTTGCGGGTAACCTAACTGGCAAACTCGAGAATCTTGACTCGTTTCTCCTCATAAGTCAAATCATTATCCAACTGAATCGCTTCCAGTGGTACTGTATCTCTCAGAGGAATGTCAGCCATCTCTACGTGGCACTTCTTCAATTGAGAAGTGTGGAACACATCGTGAACTCCTGACAATCCTTCGGGTAATTCCAACTTATAGGCAACTTCTCCCATAGTTCCAAAACTCTGTATGCTCCCACAAAACGTGGCGCTAACTTTCCCTTAACTCCAAAGCGCTTAACTCCTCGGAGCGGTGATACTCGAAGATACACTCTATCTCCGATTTCATAGACTACCTCCTTGCGTTTTGAATCTGCATAACTCTTCTGTCGGGACTGAGCTACCTTCAGTCTATCTCTAATCAATTTAACCTTCTCTTCTAATTCCTTAATCAAATCTGGTCCAAACACGTGACGGTCTCCAACTTCATCCCACAACAATGGTGTCCTGCACCTCCTTCTGTACAAGGCTTTGAAGGGTGCCATCTTCAAACTGGCCTGGTAACTGTAGTTGTATGAGAACTCTGTGTAGGGCAAGTTTTCATCCCAACTAGATCCATAATCTAGTGCACAAGCTCTCAACATATCCTCCAGAATCTGGTTGACTCTTTCGGTCTGTCCATCTGTTTGCGGGTGAAAAGCTGTACTGAACTCCAGTCTGGTTCCCAAAGTTTCATGCAACTGGTTCCAAAACTTTGAGGTAAACGGGGTTCCTCTATCTGATACAATGGTCCTTGGAACTCCCTGCAAACATACCATCCTGGTCATGTATATCTTGGCCAACTTAGCACTTGTATAGGTGGTTTTCACTGGGATAAAGTGAGCTACTTTGGTAAAGAGATCAACTACTACCCATATAGAATCATATCCTAATTTGGTCCTGGGAAATCCGGTGATGAAATCCATGCCAAGCTTATCCCACTTCCATTCGAGTATCGGCATAGGTTGTAACAATCCGACTGGCTTTTGATGTTCTGCCTTCACTCTCTGACATACATCACATACGGCTACATACTCAGCAATATCCTTCCTCATACCAGTCCACTAGAAATGCTCCTTTAAATCCACATACATCTTGGTGTTTCCGGGCTGTATCGAGTATGGTGAGTCATGAGCCTCCTGAAGTATTAACTTCCTGATATCTGTGTTATTGGGCACATAAACACGGTCCTCAAACCACAAGGTGTCATGCTCATCCTCACGAAAACCGTTGGCCTTTCCTTTGCTCATTCTCTCTTTTATCTCGGCAACATCTTTGTCATCCGTCTGAGCTTCTCGAATCTTTCCTAACAATGTACACTGAACTTCCATTGTTGCAACAAAACCTCTAGGAGATCCTCTGCTAACTCCTTTGGCAATCCTGTGCTTACGAGGGTGTTAGCATAACTCTTCTGGCTCAAAGCGTCTGTTACGACATTGGCCTTGCCTGGATGATAGTGAAGCTTCATGTCATAATCCTTTATAATCTCCAACCATCTCCTCTGCCTAAGGTTCAGCTCCTGTGTGAAAATGTACTTCAAACTCTTATGATCCGTGTACACATCACAATGGTTTCCAATAAGGTAATGTCTCCAAGTCTTCAACGCATGCACTACTGCAGCCAACTCCAAATCATGCGTGGCATAATTTAACTCATGCGGTTTCAGTTGTGGCGAGGCATACGAAACAACTCTTCCGTCCTGCATCAGTACTCCTCCAAGTCCTAAGCGAGACGCATCGCAGTACACTTGGAAATCCTTGCGTATATCCGGCAGAATCAGCACTGGGGCTGTAGTCAGACGTTTCTTTAACTCCTGAAAACTCGCCTCACACTCTTCCGTCCATCTAAATTTGGTATCCTTATTTAATAACTCCGTCATTGGTTTCGCAATCTTGGAAAAATTCTCAATGAATCTCCGATAGTATCCTGCGAGTCAAAGAAAACTGCGGATCTCGCTAACTGAAGTGGGTGCCAACCATTCAGTGACTGACTGAACCTTGGTGGGATCTACTACTATACCTTCTCCTGATATAACATGTCCAAGGAATCCAACTTCCTTCAACCAAAACTCACATTTGCTGAACTTGGCATACAACTGATGTTCCCTGAGTTTCTCGAGAACTAAACGCAAATGCTCCTTGTGCTCCTCTTCATTCTTCGAGTATACCATTATATCATCAATGAACACCACAATAAACCTATCCAAATATTCCATGAACACCTTGTTCATAAAGCTCATGAAATAGGCAGGGGCGTTAGTCAGTCCGAATGACATGACCGTATACTCATATAACATGTACATTGTGGTAAATGCGGTTTTAGGTATATCCTTCTCCCAGATCTTCAGTTGGTGATATCCTGATCGCAGATCGATCTTCAAAAATACCTTAGCTCCTTGAAACTGGTCAAACAAATCATTGATCATTGGCAGTGGGTATTTGTTCTTGATCGTCACTCATTCAAATGCACGATAATCAACAAACCATTCTTAGAGACTTATCCTTCTTCTCAACCAAAAGCACTGGGCTCCCCATGGTGATGAACTGCGTCAGATGTAACCTTTCTCCAGTAACTCCTTGATAGCTCTTAATCTCCTCCAGATCATTTGCGGGCATCCGGTAGGGTCTCTTTGATAATCGGCCCTGTACTGGCAATAGCTCTATCAAAACTCGATGTCCGCATCCGGTGGCATGCCTGGTAACTCCTCTGGAAGAACAATCTGGGTTAATTCCTTCACTATAGGCACTTCCCTCCTGAACAACTCCCGTGAGGGTATTTACTTGGCTCCTCCTAGGCGCATGCCTAGATACATACTTGATCCTTTTTTCCTCCGGGTTGGTGAGATAA
Organism: Triticum urartu; assembly: GCF_003073215.2. Taxonomy (NCBI): domain Eukaryota; kingdom Viridiplantae; phylum Streptophyta; class Magnoliopsida; order Poales; family Poaceae; genus Triticum; species Triticum urartu. The sequence goes on along the minus strand of NC_053024.1, from coordinate 243,945,160 downwards.
ATCGACTTACTAGCACAGTCGATGCTTCCTCCATACTTTGACATCTAGTCCATGCCTAATATCACATCCAATCCTTATGACTCCAAAATTATTAGGTCTGGCGGGAAAACATGGCTACCAATGGTTAAGGGTATCTGGTCACACCATCGGCTAGCCATATACTCTGCTCTAGGTGAACTTACTAACAGAGGGGTCCTAAGGGCTTGGGTTGGTAGTTTAAACTTATCCACGAATCCCCTTGATATGTATGAATGTGATGCACCAGTATAAAAAACAACAAGGGCGGTAAAAGACTTAACCAAAAACTTACTGATAATCGCGTCTGGCTGCCCTTGAACCTCCTCCACGTTAACGTGGTTCACTTGTCCTTTGTTGAAAGGATTGGGCTTCTTCCCAGCGCTCCCATTACCGTTTCCATTCCTCGCTTCAGGGCACTCCGTGGCATAGTATCCAGTCTTCCCGCACTTGAAGCAAGTAATGTGACTTAGGTCTCTCTTGGCAGGTGTGGCTGGATTGGAGCGGTTCTGATTGTTGCTTGTTCCGTTCCCAGTCCCATTCTTGGAACCATTGTGGTTATGTGAACTTCCTCCGTTGTGGTTATGACCTCCATGGTTATGAACAAGTCCTCCCAAGTTCGGGGTTAGACGAGGCTTCTGCTGAGCTCCAGAGTTATACCTTCCTTGTCCATATTTCCTTTTGCGGCTCTCAGTTTGCTGCTGCTTCCCTTCAATCATAAGAGCCTTTTCTACCAACTTCGGGTAGTTGTTAAATGTTGCCACCATCAATTGCATGCTCATCTCATCATTCAGCCCTTCCATAAACTTCTCCTGCTTCACGGCATCTATGGCCACATCGTCAGGGGCATAATGAGACAGCTTACTAAATTTATCCACGTACTGCCCCACAGTATGGTTCCCTTGGCTCAAGTTGCGAAACTCACGCTTCTTCATGCTCATAGCTCCCGTTGAGACATGGGCGGTGCGAAATGCTTGCTAAAACTGATCCCATGTAACAGTGGCTATAGGGTAGGTGACAGTGTAATTCTCCCACCATGAGGCTGTTGGTCCATCCAACTGATGTTCGGCAAAACACACCTTCTCAGCATCTGTACATCCTGCAGTGGTTAACTCCCTTCCAGTCCTGCGGAGCCAATCATCTGCCACTATCGGCTCGGTGCTACTGGAAAACACCGGCGGCTGCAACCTCAGAAAACAGGCTAAGTTATCAACAGGTGGTGGTGGTGGTGGGTTGTTGTTATTCTTGTTGCTTGGTTCTGAACTAACAACTGCATCTGTGTATTCTGCTGCTGGATCAACTGAGTGAGCTCGGTAGGGAAGGTAAATTCGGGTCACGTCTCGGAGGCATCTGAGGGGTTTAGAGGAAGAGAATAGAATAATGAGGGTCTAGTGAGAGAACACTAACCCATATGCACATGAGACAAACACCATCATATCACTCAATCAATCAAAATAAGGGCTTACAATCGATCTAACTATCGTTACAAAAGTGCTCGGACTATACTATATACATGGTGGAATACTACTACTGATGTGGTGGTCTACTAGAAATATTGATCGGTCGAAAACTCCATGATGCTTCCTCCAGCTTTCGTCTTTTCATAGTCATCATCCGCTATCGTCGGGGTCCGAGTCGGTGTCGTCGATGATGATGTAGTCCTCAGAAACGAATCTCCTTGGGTTCATCGTCTTCTCCTCCTGGCGCGGGGGTCTCCATGGAAGACTCCTAGCTTCCTTTCCAGATCGTTCATTTCTTCTCCACTAGTACGACGATTTTCCTCCTCATAATCTTTGCGAGTAGCCTTGAGTCTTCCTCCAGTCGTGATCCTTGCCATCAGCCTTCTTCAGATCTATCATGCCTACGGCACATCTGGGTCTTCCTCGCGACGAATGTGCTGGTTTAACTCCTGGATGAAGTGCCTGCAATGGACATGTCCTTCTGGTGGTGATCATCTCCCATTGGCCTTCATCTCGGCGCCCAAATCTGGTAGAATAGTATCCTTAAGCCCTTATGGTAAACTTCTCCAATGGCGTCCCATGTGATGTGGGCCGCCAATACTCTTTCCTAAACTCCAGGTTGGTGCATCAAAGAAAAACTTCTAATGGGCTTAGTGACTGGACGCGAATGTCCTTCCTGGAACTTGAAACTTGAATCATCCATCGCTCCTCTTCTAGACTTCATTCAAGTGTGGTGCTTCTTCATCCGGTTGTGCAAACTTGTTCCTTGCGTCCGCCATCCTAAAGAGTAGAAAATGGAGAGGAGTAAGAAATGAGAAGAGAGTAGTGATCTAGGGCTTTAGCTTAGTGGTCGTGTCCTACACTCAGCGTGTGCTCTGATACCATCTTGTAGCGACCCGACCTCAAATGGTCAAGTCTCTGTGCTTCAGTGTCATCCCTGGATCGGTAATGCTGACACACATAGTACTCGAAGGATTTATAACAGAGTAGCAATCACACACTTATTACATAGAATGTCTCAAAAGAGAACTTATTTCAATAAATATGGCTTAAGGCCATCTAATACGATAACAGCGAAAGGCTTGGAAGATAAAGTGAGTCCATCAACTCCAATGGCATAGCTGAGCTGCACGGCAACGACCTAACGAACCTTAATCCTCGTTTGAAAAGTCTGCAACATAATACGTTGCAGCCCGAAAACGGGTCAGCACATGGAATATGTTGGCAATATAACACAGTAGAGCAAGAATAGAATAATGCTATCACTATATGCATATTTGGCCGGTGGAAAGCTCTATGGTTAAAGTTTTGCGAAAAGCCAATTTTTCCCTGCAACAAAGGAATAGATTTCATTTAACTATCATGGTAGTTGAAACATCATTGAGAAGGTTCCTCCACCTCAATCCCAATTAAAAGTAATTATCAACCCAAGAATATTAAATTAAAGTGATGAGATACATATGACAATGCAAGTACTCGATACTCAAGATGTCCATAACCGGGGACACGGCTAACCATGATTAGTTTGTACAATCTGCAGAGGTTTTCGCACTTTTCCCCACAAGACTCGATTTCCTCCGTTGGATTTCTCGCACTACATGGTGTTTGAGAAACGGATGACCGAGACACAGTCTTTTAGAAGCATTAACTCTAACCCCGGGAAGACAGTACCAACCTACATCCCCTACATCTGCTAGCCTACCACTGGAAGAGGTCATGCAACTTACTCAACTATGCTAGAGCCCGTAATAACTTGTGGCTGCACACGGAAGTTTCTAGCATGAAATATCTCAGTCCCCTTTGAGCCTGGGTGGCGAACCTTAGGATTATCACACGGGTACTCCAGGATATCCTAGGACAACACTGGATTCTCCAGGTGCCCGACAAGCAATCCACCCAGATGTGTATTAAACTTGCCACCTTAAGTTGAACCATTAATTAACAATCTCACATCTGTCATGGATTCACTCACCCAAACCACATCTACGATCATAGCATGGCAATATAAGCAATACGTAGAAGTTACTCCCAAGGGTTTGAGAATAACAAGGCAATAGGTTCTACCTCATCAACTACTTCCCAGTCCCATATGGTATCAAGTCCTAACCATGCAATGTTTGAGTGTTGAAACTAATGCATAAAACTGGGTGATAAAGGGGTATGATCAAAGTGTTACTTGCCTTGCTGATGATCCGCAAAACCTAGGGACTCGTAGTAGCACGCTTCGCACTCCGGGTGTTCTATCGCAAACAAACAAACAATAGCATACATAAGCAAACAAGCGAAGAAGCACGGGTAAAGCACAAATAAGAAGATCTAACCAGAAAGTTCAACTTAAGAACTCCGGTTTGCAAAAAGAATCAAATCAAACGGAGCAATGAAACTCAAACTGCGAAAGAAACAAGATCCAATTACTAATCTGGACTAAAGTCAAATTTTATTGTACCAAAATCTTGTTCAAGTTGGTTAAACCGAAAGAGGGCTTCGAGACGAATATCTAGGCACTAGAATCGCCTGATTCCGATACACGAGCGAAAAGATAAACTAAAAGGAAAATCAGATCAAAAACCGCGATCAAAATAATCGCAGAAAAATCCGAGAAAAAGAGAAACTGACAAACAGGCTAACGAACGAATGTTCGTTGTCTTCGGCTAAACGTTGAAAACCGTTCATTAAAACGAACGTACGGACGAACATCCACTAAATAACTAAACCGAAAAAAACCGAACCAGATCTAAAAAACAAATAGTAGGGTTTACGAAATAAAACTGATCGGTTTTAAAAAAACGGCGGCTACCTCGTACTCCGGCGGCGGTGGCGCGGGGGCTCCGGCGGCGGCGGTCGGTGGCGACGGGCGGCGCGGGGCGGCGGCGCGGCAGCGTGCGGCGGCGCGGCGCGGCGGTGGCAGCGACGCGGCGGCGGCAGCGGTGGCAATAACTAGGGTTAGGGTTCGGGGGCGGGGCGTGGCTGGGCTGGCTCGGGTGCGGGGCGCGGCTTATAAGAGGGCCGGCCCGAAGTGGGTTACCTTTTTTTATTCCCACGCACAGAAAAATAAAGAAATTAAATACTAAGAGGACTCCAAAAATCCCGAAATAAATTTTCCCCATCCTGAAAAAATAGGCCGGACAAGGTGAACATTTATTTGGGCCTAAAATGCAATTTTGAAAAACGCATTTTTTCCTAATTCAAATAAAATAGCGATAAAACTCCGAACAAAATCCTTATTTGATTTTAATATTAAATCTCCAATATTTCCTTATTTTGAGGAAGTCATTTTATCCACTCTCTTATAT
>NC_053024.1:243920714-243939392 GCF_003073215.2 Triticum urartu | reverse complement strand
TGAAGCAAGAGAGTTTAATTCTTTCTACAAAAGATATGCCCATGCTCTAACAAATCTAAGTGAAGCAAAAGAGCATTCTACAAATGACGGTTTTCTATGTAAAGAGAAACAGGCAATCCAAACTTAAAATGATATAAGTGAAGCACATGAAGCATTCTATAAAGCCATAGTCAAAAGATATAAGTGAAGTGCATAGAGCATTCTATAAATCAACCATGGACTATCTCATACCAGCATGGTGCATAAAATAAAAATGAAAACTAAATGCAAAAGACGCTCCAAGATTGCACATATCACATGAACGAAATGAATCCGAAAACATACCGATACTTGTTGAAGAAAGAGGGGATGCCTTCCGGGGCATCCCCAAGCTTAGACGCTTGAGTCTCCTTGAATATTTACTTGGGGTGCCTCAGGCATCCCCAAGCTTGAGCTCTTGCCTCTCTTCCTTCTTCTCACATCGAGACCTTCTCGATCATCGAACACCTCATCCACACAAAACTTCAATAGAAAACTCGGTAAGATCCGTTAGTATAATAAAGCAAATCACTACTCTAAGTACTGTTGCAAACCAATTCATATTTTTTGCATTGTGTCTACTGTAATATAACTTTTCCATGGCTTAATCCACTAATATAAATTGATAGTTTCTTCAAAACAAGCAAACTATGCATCAAAAACAGAATCTGTCTAAAACAGAACCATCTGTAATAATCTGAACATTCATCATACTTCTGATACTTGAAAAATTCTACCAAAATTAGGAAAAAATAAAAAATTTGTATAGGAAGACAGTGCAAAAAGAATCAGAACCATTTGACGTTCCAGATAAAAATGTAAAATCGCGCACTACAGCCAAAGTTTCTGTTCTGCACCGTACAAACCATCAAGCAAATGTAAACATCCTAAAGGCAAACCTTGGCACATTATTTTTATTTCTAAACTTTATAAAAGAACACAGCAGAAATAAATGACTCTCTAAAACTTCTAGGTTGTCTCCCTGGCAGCGCTTTCTTTAAATCCATTAAGCTAGGCATATAGTGCTCAAGTAATGGATCCACCCGGATCCCAAGGTATATCAAAGCCAATTTTAATTAACAATGATTTGGCATTTATTAGTGAGCACAAAGAAACATATATCATGTAATGACGAAGTCTAACTCTCTTTCTATGCATCGGCATGTCATAAAAGAACAATTCATGCACACAAAGTAAAGGCCAATGCATAGTATAAAGAGGTTCTTGCAATTTTATCATGTGGGAAGCATAGAGAGGTGGAGATATAGTTCCTCTCTCATAATAATTGCAAGTAGGAGCAGAAATCACATGCATATTATATTCATCAAAATCATCATGTGTAACGGTAAAAGGCAACCCATCAATATAATCCTTAATAAGGGCAAACTTCTCCGATATAGTGTAATTGGGAGAATTCAAAAAGATAATAGGACTATCATGCATGGGTGCAATAGCAACAATTTCATGTTTAACATGAGGAACTATAGCAAGTTCATCTCCGTAAGCATAATTCATATTGGCATCTTGGCCACAAGCATAGCAAGCATCATCAAAAAGGGATATTTCAAAAGAATCAACGGGATCATAACAATCATCATAGCAATCATCCTCCGGTAAGCACGAAGGGAAATTAAACAATGTATGAGTTGCAGAGTTACCCTCATTAGAAGGTGGGCACGGGTAGCTAATCCGCTCTTCCTCCTTTTGTTCTTTGCTCTCTTCCTCATCTTTTTCATCCAATGAGCTCACAGTTTCATCAATTTCTTCTTCCATAGATTCCTGCAAAATATTACTCTCTTCTTGGACAGCGGAGACTTTCTTAATAAGCGCATTAATTTCGTAATTGTATTCATAATTCTCATAACAATATTTCAGGATAGCTAAATTTTTAGGTCTATAAACTCTTTAAACATAGATTCAATTTCATAAGCACCCATAAAAGCAACAAATTCTTCTATTTGTTCCACATCATAGTAATCATATATACCATTAGCATAAGAAGCTAAGGTTTCATTATCATTAAATTCACATGAAAAGAGAAGGTGTGGAGCCTTCACCTTAGAGCAACAAGAATAATCATATCTCAAGCATAGTTGCCTAGCATACCAATTCAATATATGAATTTGATCTCATAATAGTTTCCCTTTTTTGTCAAGCGGTAATCCCTAAAGTATTCACGTTGATCCAACGTTACTCCCATTACATAATTGAATGGGGTTTTCTCAGGATTATTAAAGTAGTACATAATATCTTTCACATAACCAGCACCGAGGGTTTTAGGAGGTTCCCATCTCCATGAGTAGCAAGTACACCTAATTTTTTTGGTATTTCGTGTTCCATATCCATAAATAAAATAAAGAACAACTAAGAACAGTAAATAAAATTACTTAGTGATAAAGCAAACAAGAACACACGAGAATATTCACCCCACGCTATTGCTCCCCGGCAACGGCGCCAGAAAAAGGTCTTGATAACCCACAAGTATAGGGGATCGCAATAGTTTTCGATAAGTAAGAGTGTCGAACCCAACGAGGAGCTAATGGTAGAACAAATATTCCCTCAAGTTCAATCGACCACCGATACAACTCTACGCACGCTTGATGTTCGCTTTACCTAGGACAAGTATGAAAATAGAAGTACTTTGTAGGTGTTGTTGGATAGGTTTGCAAGATAATAAAGAGTACGTAAATAAAAAGTAGGGGCTTTTTAGATAAAGAAACAATAAAGTAAATATAGCGAGTGTGGAAAAGAGGTGGTAGGAGTTGCGAAATTTCCCCTAAGCAATTGACTACTTTACTAGACCGATAGCAACTATTATGTGGGAGAGGCCACTTCTAGCATGTCATCCCTGACTTGGAATTCTACGCACTTATGATTGGAACTATTAGCAAGCATCCAGAACTACTACTGTTCATTAAGGTAAAACCCAACCATAGCATTAAGATATATTGGTCCCCCTTCAATCCCGTATGCATCAATTTCTATGCTAGGTTGAAGCTTCTGTCGCTCTTGCCCTCCAATACATAGTCCTATCAACATACAACTAACCCTATGGTGTGATCCACGCGCGCAATCATATGATGGGCACCAAAGTACAGCAAAATAACCACAAGCAAATTAAATCAATCATAGCAATTCATCAACCACTGATAGGACAACCCTATGGTGTGATACATCATAGGATGGCGACACATCATTGGATAATAATATGAAGCATAAAGCACCATGTTCAAGTAGAGGGTATAGTGGGTTGAGGGAGAATGGACCGCTGTAGATAGAGGGGGGAAGGTGATGGAGATGTTGGTGAAGATGGCGGAGGTGTTGGTGTAGATCGCGGTGATGATGATGGCCCCTGGTGGCACTCCGGTGCCATCGGAAGCCAGGGGGAGAGAGCCCCCTCCTTCTTCTTCTTCCTTGACCTTCTCCCTAGATGGGAGAAGGGTTTACCCTCTGGTTCATGGCCTCCATGGCACGGGAGGGGCGAGAGCCCCTACGAGATTGGATCTGTCTCTCTGTCTCTCTCTGTTTCTGCGTTCTCAGATTCTTCCCTTTCACCGTTTCTTATATTCCCGGAGATCCGTAACTCCGATTGGGCTGAAATTTTAACACGATCACTATCCGGAAATTAGCTTTCTTGCGGCGGATGAAGTGTAAAAACTTCCTTACGGGTGGCCCACGAGGGTTAGGGGAGCGCCCCCTGCCTCGTGGCCTCCTTGGGCACCGTCTCGCGTGGATTTTTCTTCCCAAAAATCATATATATTCCAAAAAAAATCTCTGTCAGTTTTTATCCCGTTTGGACTGTGTTTGATATGGATATTTTGCAAAAGAAAAAACATGCAACAAACAAGAACTGGCATTAGGCACTAGATCAATATGTTAGTCCAAAAAATAGTATAAAAAGTTGCCAAAAGTATATGAAAGTTGTAGAATATTGGCATGGAACAATCAAAAATTATAGATACGACGGAGACGTATCAGCTGGCGACGAGGAGGATGATCCGGAGACCCAGGGAGGCAGAGCAGGCTAAGCGTGGGCGAGGAGGTTCGGAAAGTTTTCCAAAATTTGACATGTGGATATATATAGCCTGACCCTGTCGGTGTGACTGAGTGCAACAACTCGGTGGCACCGAGATTCATAACTGTAAGCAGTTACTGAAACTCGGTGTGACCAAAAAGTTCAAATCAGTTGCACCGAGATTGAAAACCTAGATCGACTTAGTGATCTCGGTATGACAGAAATGGATGAATCGGTCAGACCGAAACGCACAAAGAAGTTTTGGATTTTTAAGTCTATGAAGAATCGGGGACTCCGAGGGCTCCTCACACAGAGTGGTTCGAATCTGACTTGATCAAACTTTGTGATGCAGCATGAATAGAGTTTGAGACGAGAAAAGCATAGATAGCTAGAGAAGGTTCTTAGGCATTCTTGTCCATCCACTTGGCAAAAGAAAAAGAAACCAACCAATCAAAACAACAAGTGGATGTCCTCGAATGAGTAAATTATGCAACCAACATGCTCACACAATAAAATGACAAATGAAATATGTGGCAAAGCATGCACAAACAATTCTGGCATCTATCAAGCAATTGGCGATGACTAGGTCATCTATATATGAGTATATTGACTTAGGAGTCAAATGAGAACATTTGATCATAGGTCATACTCATCGTTTAAGCACAAGTGGGGTTACCACTTCTACATATAGTGTTGTTGTGTTCACACCATTAGAGTTGCTTTAGCTCAATTCTTAGAGTAAACCTCCCCCTAGATGTGATATCCCCCCTAAGAGGGATGAACTAACCTTGGGTTTTGTCGATGATGACTTCATGTAGGTGTTGAAGATGTGGATGCTCTAAGTTGATGTAGATCATTCGGAGCTATCCTTTGGAGTGAGTTGCACTTTCAAGACCTACACGGGTTAGTCCCACAAGGAACAAACAAGGATATCCATAGACATAGAGTGATGCACACACAAGATGATGTCCATGAAAGCATTAGGTTACCTTGTCCCTTGTCTTACCAACAAGAGGGTTTGTGACTCCTTGAACTAGTGCAAGATGTGGAAGTTGATTGTACTTGTTCTTACCAAAATGATAAGAGTGAGGTATGTTGGCGGAGTCACCCTCGATAACTCTCTAGTTCTTCTTCTTCGGGATCCACACCATCTTGATGGGAATCCTCGGAGTTGTAGTTGTACTTGATGAAGTGGAACTTGAAGTAGTCTTGGGAACCCACTTGACCAAGGCCTTAGGAGCTTCTTCAAATGCATCAATTTCCTCTTGAAGCTTGTCCTTGCCTTTTTCTTTGTGGTCTTGTGGTGGAAGATCATCTTGAGCTTGTGTCCCCTTGAAAGAAGTAGGATCATACTTCTCTTGTTGAGGAACAAACTTCGTCTTGGGGTATTGATCTTCTTCCCACTCAACTCCATTGGCATTGAACTTTCGTTCAAAACCAATACCTTGATTCTTCTGGTGCCTTCCTTGCTTGCGTACAATTTCCTCGAATTGCTTACTCCCGGCAAGGCTCTTGTAAACACCTTTCTCTATGATTTCCTTCAATAAGCTATTTTCTTGCTCAAGTGTAACTTGGCGAAGAGAATCATTAGTGGAATCAAGAGAACTACTAGAAGCAACAACATTGGATTTAGCATGATTGTTGTTACTACTAGAGGAAGAATCCTTCTTGTTCTTGTTACTAGACTTGACTTGAGGCATGTAAGTGGATAAGAGTAAACACTTGGCAATGTAAGAAGAACTTTTATTGCGAAGATCATCATTGATTGCCTTTAAGAACTCATGCTCTTGCTCAATATTGAGCTTCTGAAAACGTAATTTCTCATGAGTCCTTAAAAGTTCTCGGTGATCTCCTAAGATAGTTTCATGAGCTAACTTAAGAGTGTTTAGTTCTTTAGTTAGAGACTCAATATTCTCCTTATCATTGTCATTCGTTTCATCTTGATTAGCATGATTAATTGACGTTTCATCATAGTATTCATCACTAGAGTTGTCAACAAGTAAATCATCATCACCTAACGAGTCATCTTCATCACTATTGAAATCAATATACTCGGGGTGTGATACCTTTGGGCCTTTAGCCATGAAGCATCTTCCAATTCCTTAATTTGGTGAATCAAATATGTCGTAGGAGTTGGTTGACACAAGTGCTAGACCGGCAACACCTTCATCTTGAGTATATTCGGAGTCGGAGTGATAGCTTCTCTCGGAGTGACTGTCGGAGTCGGAGCCGGATACCCATACACCAACATGAGCTTGATGTCTTCGTTTTGTGTATCTCCTTGATGACTTGTCCTTCCTTTACGAATCCTTGCTTCTCTGGGAGGGTCTTCGTTCATAACGATCATCCCTACTCCTTCTCTCCCTCGATGGCGATTCTTCTCTTCTACTTCTTCTTTTGGGGGAATCTTCTCTTCTCTTGTGGGGGGTCGTACACTCATTGGAATAGTGTCCGGGTCTTCCACAATTGTAGCAGTTTTGCTCTTGACTAGAAGATCTTTTGTCATTGTAGGACCTTGACTTGGAACTTCTCTCTTTGCTTCTATTCTTGTAGAACTTGTTGAAGTTCTTCACCATTAGGCTCAATTCTTCATTGAAGGTTTGTTTCTCACTTGATGATGTGGGAGATTCACATGAGGCTTTGTAAGCACCACTTGACTTGTTATGGAGCTCCTCCTTATCCTTGAGTGACATCTCATGAGCAACAATTCTTCCAATGACTTCCGTTGGCTTCAGATCTTTGTAATTTGGCATCATTTGGATCAATGTGCATACGATATCATATTTTCCATCCAAGGCTCTTAGGATCTTCTTGATAATGAATTTGTCGGTCATCTCTTCACTTCCTAAGCCGGCAATCTCATTTGTGATAAGAGCAAGCCTAGAGTACATTTCAGCGACACCTTCACCATCCTTCATTTTGAACTTGTCAAGTTGACTTTGAAGCACATCCAACTTGGATTCCTTGACGAAGTCGGTACCTTCGTGCATATCAATCAAAGTATCCCAAATTTCCTTTGCATTCTCAAGACGGCTGATTTTGTTGAATTCTTCGGGGCACAATCCGTTGAAGAGGGTATCACAAGCTTGAGCATTGTATTGTAGCATCTTCAACTCTTCCGCGGTAGCTTCATGGTTCGGTTCTCTCCCATCAAAGAATTCACCTTGCAAGCCAACACACACAATAGCCCAAATGGCGGGGTTATGTCCAAGAATATGCATTTTCATCTTATGCTTCCAACTAGCAAAATTAGTGCCATCAAAGTAAGGACCTCTGCGATGGTAATTTCCCTAGCTAGACGCCATACTCTCCTAGGTTGTGAAACCAAGGCTATGACTTCCAAAAGCTATGAAAATCAAAGCAAATGGAGACCAAAGCTCTGATACCACTTGTAGGATCGAAAGTATGTCTAGAGAGGGGTGATTAGACTACTTGACCAAATAAAAATCTAGCCTTTTCCCAATTTTAGTTCTTGGCAGATTTTAGGAACTTTGGACAAGTCAAGCAATATTAACACAATTCAAGCAAGCATGCATAGAGTATATGAGCAGTGCAAAGTAAAGCATGTAACTTGCAAGAATGTAAAGGGAAGGGTTTGGAGGATTCAAACGCAATTGGAGACATGGCTGTTTTTGTCGTGGTTCCGATAGGTGGTGCTATCATACATCCATGTTGATGGAGACTTCAACCCACGAAGGGTAACGGTTGCGCGAGTCCACGGAGGGCTCCACCCATGAAGGGTCCACGAAGAAGCAACCTTGTCTATCCCACCATGGCCATCGCCCACGAAGGACTTGCCTCACTAGTGGTAGATCTTCACGAAGTAGGCGATCTCCTTGCCCTTACAAACTCCTTGGTTCAACTCCACAATCTTGTCGGAGGCTCCCAAGTGACACCTAGACAATCTAGGAGACACCACTCTCCAAGAAGTAACAAATGGTCTGTTGATGATGAACTCCTTGCTCTTGTGCTTCAAATGATAGTCTCCCCAACACTCAACTCTCTCTCACAGGATATGGATTTTGTGGAAAGAAGATTTGAGTGGAAAGCAACTTGGGAAGGCTAGAGATCAAGATTCATATGGTAGGAATGGAATATCTTGGTCTCAACACAAGTGTAGGTGGTTCTCTCTCAGAAAATATAGGTTGGAAGTGTAGGTTTGTTCTGATGGCTCTCTCCACGAATGAAGAGGAGGTGTAGGGGTATATATAGCCTCCAAACAAAATCTAACCGTTACACATAACTTTCCAAACTCGGTGGGACCGAATGATTAAACTCGGTCAGACCGATTCAGCAAAGCTAGTGACCGTTAGGGTTTTTGGTGGGACCGACATGCAACTCGGTAGGACCGATATGATTAGGGTTAGGGCATAACGTAATCTCGGTGAGACCGATTACACAAACTCGGTGAGACCGATTTTGGTAATAATCTAACCAGAGAGTTGGTCAGGTAAACTCGGTGAGACCGATCGTTCATTTTGGTGAGACCGAAACATTACGAAGGGAAAAACAGAGAGTTTACATTGCAATCTCGGTGGGACCGATCGCTCATCTCGGTGAGACCGAAATGTTATGAAGGGAAACAGAGAGATTACAACCCCATCTCGGTGAGGCCGAGATCCCTATCGGTGAGATCGATTTGCCTAGGGTTTGTGGCAGTGGCTATGACATTTGAAACTCGGTGGCGTCGGATAAAAAGAATCGGTGGGTCAGACCTTGATGCTGCGACTCAGGCATTACTCAATAGAGGTGCAAGGCTTACAGAAGTGCCCAGACAACCACAATATGAACCACTTCCAATTGAAAAACAAATTGTTGTGATTTATGTTGCTGTCAACGGCTTCTGTGATCGAATGCCACTAGACAAAATTTCCCAATATGAAAAAGCCATTCTAAGTACTATTAATCCTGAATTACAAAAATCCTTCTTAGAAAAAGGTGGCTTAACTAACGAAAGAAAGATGGAACAAGATGCTTCTTTAAAAGAAAGCACTTTGCCTTACATGTGAATTAATAAAAAAGGTTGCCCCTTACTCGCAGATGTAGGAAGAAGGCTTTTCTCGCCAACTGAACCCCAATAGGCTATTTTGGGCTTTTTGCACATAATTATTAAAGATAGATTTTCGTGCCATGCGTAAACCAAGCTGCTGAGAGTCTACCCCAGTCACAAGGGGGAGCTGCTCCAGTAGTTTAGGATACCCCACCCAGCCCCACAAGGGTTGACGGACCCCCTACCTATACCTATACCTGATGATTACCTATACCTGATGATTACCTATACCTGATGATTTTCAATCCACAGCTCATTTTCTTTAATATGTGATAAGCCTTGCAAATTGTGATAATATGTATCAAATTAGTGGTCCGCATAACCCAATATTTGAAAATTATGGAGGTGCAGGCCCAAGTACTTCGAATCATCAACAAGAAATCCAAGAAAGAACAGCGAAGGAAAAACATGACAAGAAAAGTGTTTTCTCGACTCGAGATGTTAGAAGGTGCTAAATCAATAGGTGCCGGAGCTGCTACAATTGCTTTAGCCGGAGCTGCTGTCGGTATTGGAAACTTCCTCAGTTCTTTGATTCATTCCGTGGCGCGAAATCCATCATTGGCTAAACAATCATTTGGTTATGCCATTTTGGGCTTTGCTCTCACCGAAGCTATTGCATTGTTTGCCCCAATGATGGCCTTTCTGATCTCATTCGTTTTCTGATCACATAAAAAGTCATGAGATCAAAAAAGAAATGTGAGAATGTAGTTACATATGTAAAAAAGTCAATATCTTGTTCTCTTGGTCCATAGATGGGGCGTCCTATCTGATGGATGAATAAGGAGCCTATATCGAGTAGTGAAATGATAGGATTCTTCTTTTCAGTTAAACCGAAACACAAGTCGGCGATTCAAGCCAAGAGTGCGGGCACCTTAAGAGCGGTCAAAGCTAGAAGCCATATCATGACTGCTGGAACGAAAGACCCGATGAGTATTTTCGTACCACGTTCCAATCTTCTTAGTCAATTGTGTACTTTTCCACTAGGCGAGACATAAGTTATCGGAATCCGGGGCCTGTGTTTCCCTATTTCCCAAGGGGAATGTCAAATTGTGTGGTTTCACAGTCTTATGAGACAGAAAGTTTTGGAAATGGAGCTGTCGTTTTCACTACTTTGGTCCCTAGCGATATTGTTGCTTAAACTAACATGGAAAGTGGTTTCAATCACTTTAAAGTGCCCTCTCAAGTGTCATCTCATAATGGTAATCTCCTTGTGGTATAGTAATTTGGCTTAGAATAAGAAACCTATCTCTTCCCCCTAATGGCTTTTCACTACCCCTTGCGGGAATGCGTATTGTTGCTGCATCGCCACCGTATTCCTGACTTGCTTTTTTGAACTGCTTCTTTTCTCGGGGCTGCAGTCCAGTTGCTTAGTAGTTTGCTTCTCGGTCTACCCAATCAAGGTTAGACCTCGCTCTATCAACCATTGCTTTAAATAGTATCGTGTTATTTCATCTTTCATTGATACCATCATTACAATCGAGGGCCTACAATCCATGGAAATCCCTATTCCGATCACTGGGAAAGAAGAGCAAGTAAGTAATGAATGAATGAATGAATGAATTTAGATGGTATATAAACATCTCCCCATGAAGGGAAGGTGTTATAGTATCTAACTAAGAAAAAAAGTAGGTTGTGAAATGATAGGAAATATGCCATGCAGAAAATCAAGGAAATATTTCCTGGATTTTCGGATGACCCGGCTTATCTTTGCAGTTATCCTTATTTAGCAGAATCTAGTGAGTGTTCCATTAAAAGGAAAGAGAGCTATTCATTGTAGGATTGATCCAGACAACCCAACCTAAGTCACCTATTGTACCTAACCTAAGTATAGTGCCAGTGGTCGGCGAGGAGAAGTTCATTCCTGTAGAGAAGAGAGGGGATCCTATTTCCTTTCCCCCTTTCCCAGTATGGCGACCTTATCTTCCAGCATGAAAGATGGTATCAGAATGAAACAATCCAATCCATACTTTTGGAGTGCTCAGTTCAGTTCCTGATTTCTCTCAAGCCTAAACCGGAAAAGGAAACCTATTACCCGGGGTCCCCCCTTTCGGCTATCTCATCTGCTGTTCCTCGACTCTCAGGAAGGTAAGATCATCAATCAATAGTAGGCTGCTGCTCTGTGCAGTTAAAGATGGGATCCAACTTGTTATGTTTGCTTGTTTCCTATAATCTGTGCTCGATTCCATATTTCTATATCCTTCGATTCCTGGGATAGATCTAATCTCCTTTATACTTACCTCAAACAAAACAACGAGCGAAGTCGAGATGTTGATGAGAAAGGGGCTTTTCTCAAGGCCAAAGAGTGCTCTTTGAAGGCTACTATGCATCCTTACGAATACAAGAGTGGTTTTTTTTGTTTTGGGTATAGCAGGACTTGAACCTGCGACCATTAGGTTAAAAGCCCAATGCTCTACCAACTGAGCTATACACCCGATTTTACAAGAAGGCTTGGTGCGGAAAAGAAAAGAGGGCGGCCTGGCCCCTTTTCTTCTTATCATATCACAAGGGCGCGGCTCTGTATGGTATAGTACTGTGGAGCAAGTTTGGGAGTCCTTTCCACTCATTGAGGATTCTATCTAAAAAAGAATGGTCAACGGGGGAGACTACAATAGCTCGAACTCAGACTATCTACGAAAAAGGTAAAGTCATTTTTCCTAGGGTTCGACCGAAAGGAGTTGTGTTCTATGGTTTGACGTTGTGGAGGTCCAGCACTCTTCTAAACGAAGAAAGAGGGGATTTGCGCTACCTCCTACTCCTACAGAAGATCGATTGGCGCGAACTTCCAATCGATTCCTTATTCATTGTTGCCGACCCTTACATCATCATAAAGAGAATCAAGATATCCCAAGAACCCAGCTAGGAATGACTAGCTCTCAAGAATAAGTAAGAGATGAGCGCACGGGAGTAGCATTGCTTGTTGCTTTATTATCACATTAGAGAAGCGGAACCTCCAAGCTCAGAAATCTCGAACTCAGAAACTACCCTTCTATCCCACCCTGCTCCTCCGGCATCGGAAGAAGAACTACCTGACTGAAGGAGATAGACAGGAAGGGAAGACGGTCATAGAAAGGCCGAATGAAGCTCTCTTGAAGCTGCATCTGAATAGACCTAGAGTCACTCAGTACGTACGAACCCTTGAATAAATAAGAATTGGGAAGTATGAAATGTGGGCATCATAACAAAAAAGAAAAAGACCGAACCAGTAAGACTAGTGTCTACTTATTCATACCTTTGAGAGGTCCACTTAGACTATTATGATTTTCTCTTTAGCTACGTAGGTTATATAAGATTCAATTCAATCTAACAAGCGGACTAGACTACCTTCGGCTACTACAAGATATTTAGAAACCTAAGAAGCTGAGCCTACTTTACGCACTTAAGGCAGCAGCAGATGATGAAGAAATGGGCGGTAGATGATAATGAGAAAGGGCGCCCCTTGGCATTTCCTGTGGGAGAGTCTGATTGATCCAATCACGAGGAATGATGTCAACCCCCTCTTTTGCTCCTAACTTGACTCTGATTCTCCCACTATGAGAGCTGCTCCAGGGGCTAGTTTGGCTACACAATGGAATTTACGAAAGCCCCCTGTCTTTCCGACTCAATGTATTGCCCTTTGGGACCAGGATCTGACGAGGAAGTGAGAGAGGGGACACCAAACATAGGTGCATACCATTGCCCCAATCCAATGGACTATGTCATACAGGGAGGAACCCTTGGAGGTTGGGACAGAAAGAAAGCAGGTTTTGCTTCTGCTTCCTTCGAGCTACAAACTCTTTCGTCAGGTGTGGGTGAAGTTCCCTCATTATTGCTTGACTTCCCCTTTGGGGCACGAAAAGATGGACTAGTACTTAAGTAAGGGAGAGGACAACCCATGTTTCTGGCTTACCTTCAACGAGTGAGTGCTATTCCCATTCCTTACTTTGATCTGACCCTGTTCCCCGACCAGTTTGCTTGCTCACTAGAAGAGTCAAGCGAGAGCAGCTAGTTTAGAAGGAAAAGGACACCTGGGGCTATTCGGCCTCACTTGTCGGAGACTGAACTACCGGTCGCTTACTTGCTGATCTAGGAGGTCATTTCCACTTAGTCTAAGCATAGAAGGAAGAAGATTGAAAAACTAACAAACAAATTGTCTTCAGCCCTACTTACTTATAGGCTGACTTGGCCCAGGAAACAAGGTTCTATTAGGCTTGCAGGGCTTAAAATAGAATGAGCTAGATCGCAGGTATTTGGATATGAGGTAGTAGCGGGGTCTAGTCGAAGCGGTGCGCAAAGTGTACAAAGGCGAGTCTCACGGGCAGCGGCACGTGAGGGGTCTCCCGAACTTCATGGGAGACGCGGTTAGGGAGTTGGAAGATGCACTTTGGACTCCTGCACCATTAAGAATGGAACTGGAATAAAAAGTCGGGGTAGCTAGTCACTCCGTTACTAAGGAAAGAGAGGATGGCATTTCCGTAAGTAGACTCTCCTTCTTACTGAATCATTATCCTGCCCTCTCTATTCGGGAACAATTCATTCTTAACTCGTACATAAGTTCCGGGCGTCGACAAGAGAGGTAGCGATCTACAGCTGGTTCGGTGGACTGGTGGTGACACAGGCGGGCCCCCTACTTTATTTGACGAATCCAATCGATCATGGGCGGCCCTCTTCGTTCACAGTCTTTCTTTCCTTTTGAATCCAATTGTTCCAATCTGACCAAATAGCAATTCATTGAAATCATTCGGCTCACCTCTTTTTTAAGCACTTGACCTAGCCTATTTCTATAGAAAAGGACAGGAATCTATTGACTTTGAGTCTGTCTCCTACTACGAAATGGGAACTGAACACAGGATAGCAATAGTGAGAAAAAAATCCCCTCGTACTACGTCATTATTTATTCGATTTTCCCTGGTAAGTGCTCCAGATGCAGTTGCTTTAGTTGACGTAGTGAGTGGAACCTAATTATCTGTTTCCTTTCATACCAGAGTTGCCTTTTGTAGATGAGAAAGCCAACAATTTTGCAAGGAGTTGATAATTGCACTTGAAGTAGTAAGTTTAAAGACAGTTGAAACTTAATGGCGCTGTTTAACCAAGCACTCTTGTAGCTTCAGAAACTCCGTGTTCAGATCGGTGAGGCAAGAGACGAATTCATCGTCAGTTACCTCCACGATATCCAAAATACCCTCAAGACCATGAAGACAGATAATGAGAGTCAGGTTCAAACAATTCAAGGATTGTAAATACCATAACAGCAAAGTAGAACGCACCAAATTTTTCCTATTACCGGTTCCAGGAAGAGCACACCAAATGAAAGAAACTATTACTCAAAAAGCGAATCACATCTCGATCCAGAAAATGCCAAAAGCCTTTGTTATTCCATTCCCAGTGGAACGTCAACCTGTTTAACAACAATTTTCTAAGAAACTTGTTGAATTCTAAATGAAACAACCTTATTTTCAAGTGACAGGCAATATCCATTTCAACCAATTATTAAAGATAAAAGGGCTAACTGCACAGCTAATTGAATTCCTTTTCGAGGTTGAGTTCATCTTGAAACCGCATTTGCTTCCTAATTAAACTGAGAAAAAAAATAAGAATATTAAAAGAAAGACTCCACAGAACATGAATGAATTCAGGTACATCACATCAGGCTGATATGTGCCGGTATCATACCTGTTTCAAGATTCTGGCTAAGCCCTTCTTGTTGCCACATATCCAGTTTCTTCTAAGGTTTCTGGAATTGCTCAAGTTCCTGCTCAACGCTTCTTGTCTAGCTCCAGTCTAGCACTTGTACCAGTCGCCTACCAGATCACGGCTTTGCTCCAATTCTACTCTCCAATTATGCGATCCTCTACAAAATTGGGGCTTTTCTTCACTTCGGCACTTCCCCTCGCAGTGGATTCCACTAGGTTCTTAACCTCTTCCCAATTCTTAAACTGAAACCTGCGATGTCTAATCCAACTCGGCACCTAACCATCTTGTCAGCATCGTAAGTTTGCCTCAACATTCCCCTAGAAATACAAAAATAATGTAAATCTACTTTCATTTATTTATTAGGGATCAGACTTTCTTTTTCTTTTTCTATTTTCTAGAATAAGTATGCTCTGGAGTAAAAGGATTTGAACCTTTGCATGCCGGTACCAAAAACCAATGCCTTACCACTTGGCTATACTCCAAATGGGGGGAAGGCTCGATGAAAACGAGCTGGGATATAGATTTTTCAGAAGGAAGAGTTAGTTACCCTCGGTCTTCCTTCTTTCCCGGGAATCAAGGATGTAGTAGCGGGACAGTCCTTTATTTTCCACTTTAGACCAAGTACAACAAGCTCGCTCCTTAGGTTAGCTCTCTGCTCTACCTATTTGTTTGCAATGCCTTTCTTATCAAAATAGGCCTTTCTGTAACCTGACCTTACGCTGAAAAACTTCACTTATTGGCTCTGCGTCCACTGAAACTTATGAAAAAGAAATGTTATTCTATCGATATCTTCAAGAGTTCCCTAACCCCCTGACTGAGAGTGCTATGATGGGCTATTGAAGTTCGTCCCTGTGGCATGGTGGGGCAGTGCAAATCCTTTTGTTAATGAAGTTCCGCCCTGACACTCCCATTATTGGCTTCCTTCCCTGGGGACCGCTCGGGCGAAGGCAGAGCATGGAATGATCGTAGGGGCATCCTTCCTAGGTGGAAAAGACGTGTGTGACTAAAACCAGGAGGAGAAATCCATTTTCAAATGGCGACAGAAAGAAAGGAATCACGAAATAGAAGAAAAAGTGCACTGTGCTAGCAAATGTGGAGAATAGCCATCCATCTTTCATCAATGAAATTGTTCCGTATGGGTAGAAAATACACATATCAGAAGAGCCAACCCAAAAGCACTTGCTTCAAAAAAGCAGCAGTTACCAAGAAATTCCTGTTTCAAGTCAGTATATCTCGATAGAACCAATTCCAATCCAGGTAGTGTGAACAGAGGATGTGGAAGTTCTGTTTCCTTGCCTTGTCAAGCATTTCATCTGACACTCTATCTATACTATAGCTAGATCAATTCCTATTCTTTCTTCCAGGCGACTTTACTCCAAAGAATTTTTCCTTCTTATCTTGACTCGATCTCACGAAATTGGATTGATTGGCACACCGCGCATCTGGCATTCGCTTCTCCTATCTATCTCTTCCAACTAAGCTGATCACTGGAAAATATGAAATCCTGCAAGCAATCATTCCAGAGCCAACTACGAAGATACCTGGTCTTCCACTCTGTTCACTGGAGGAAAGACAAGAAAGTAAACAATTCTTCAAAGGAATTGGCTCTACCGGAACAGAGGAATTGGCTCGCTCCTTCGCTCGCTGGGTAAGCATAGAATGCACACCAGTCTGGTATCAAAGCGTATCTACTTGAAAAGGAGACTACTTGAACAGATGAAATGGAAGGAAGAAATGAAAGTTCGATCTACCAACCTAGAGTCCGCCCCTCCCAGGAAGAAGAAATTTGCTACTTTGGCTCATTAGTTGGTAAGTCTGTCTATGAAGTTCAGTGCCCAGAAAAGAGAAAAAAAGACCAAAACAAGCTTTTTCAAGCTCTACAAGTCCTATATATATAGTGTTCCACTAGATAGCCGTGTTAAACTAGTCCAGTCTTGCCGAGTGGCCTTATCTTCTGGTTACCTGGTCCGATACTTCTACTTCGAGAGTGAGTTAGTAAACAGGATCAACGTTATGATCCATTTTGAGAAATTGCAATCACAGAAACAGAACGAGTGGGTCTGGAGTCCATCCTCACACAGTTGAAATGCTGCTTCTCCCTTCTCCTTTCCAAAAGAAAGTGGATCTCATAGCCTCTGACAATTCGAAAAGTAGGTCTCAGTCTCATTTTCAGATGCAATTTTCCACCGGAAAGAGAATCCCATATTCTTTAAGCCAAGCCGCCAATCCTAGGGTCAATGCGGAATAGGAAACCATTGCTATTTGAGCAGTTAGAGAATCGAAATTCCACTCATTTAGAAATCGATCGGCGAATGCCAGAGGAAGGATAAGGGGAGCATACACCAACGTAGTCTTAGCCCTAGAACACATGGAGCTTAGAGCACTGATAATAAGTCTGTCTGATTTTCAAGGAGTTTATGAACAATCACCACATCCATATTGAGGAGAAAGCTCACTCAGGCTACTGAACTTGTAAATACAGTTGCGCTCATGATAGGGATTCCGTTTATGGCATGAGGTGAAGTTAGAAGCATACCTGGATATATACTCATAGTGTCTTCCATACCTCTCTCCGATAGAACTAACAAAATAGAAACCTATGACTAGTAGACTCATATGAAAACTTGAAAGATCTATTTCATTAGAAGAGAAAGTTCACTAATCTATGGCCTAGAAAGCCAAAAGAAATGATTAGTCCAATGACAGAAGGGCATAAGCGCATTCCCTTCGTCCTCAATGTGCGTCCACAGCTTACTCGAGTGCTTGAGATATTCATTTGGTTTAAGGCACCTTCATCGTAGGAAGGAAAAAACCCGGATCCCTGGGCGGATCATTCCCTCTAACAAGCTAAACAAGAGTCCAAGAGCGAGAGAGGAAAATCCAAAGTGCAAATAACATAATATGAAAAAAGAAAAAAGTTCTATTGAGTTGTTGAAAAAAGGCACTTCAGAAGCGAAAGTAGGCTATTCTCGTAAAGGAATATCGTAACGGGCGACTAGGTAATATAGAAGGCCAACCCACCCGAATCTCTTGGTGGCCTTTCCCTCGGCTTCCATCATAGAAGATGTCAGCAATAGCAATCCTTCAGTCAATAGAATCAGTAACTATACTACTTAAATAGTGAAATACCAACCAACACATAAAGCAATAACCAGATAGATAGAATGATAACAGGTAATACGAAGATATCAACACAGCCGGAGTCACGAGGCTCGATAATGACCAATGGGTTAGGATCTGAGGAAGCTTAGTTTGGATGATGGAATATTCGCTGTTCTGATTGTTGAGATACTACAAATCCACTTATCCAACAATTTCAGTCCATTTTCCTACTTTTCTGCAAGGGGTTCAAGGGGAAAGCATTATTATATCCTTAATATGACTCGCTGTCACACGGATGCTGCTGGGCTGCTACAAAACCCCTATAGTCGAAAAAAGATCGAAACAGGGATAAAACGTAGGATAACCCAAATCACTCGGACTAGCTGAACTCTCCAGAACAAACACAACCTAGGTGGTTTGACTAACGTTTTCGCACATTAGACTAACCTAAGACAACTCCTGGCTACATTCAGTCCTATCGAGATACAAGTTGTTACCAACCTAATACAACGCAAGTCACAAGCTTGACACAGCGAGAATGGCTGCAACTGACAACTCCTGCATCTGAGATTGACAACTCCTACAACAGATATTGACAGAGCATGACACTCTCAACTGAGCTCAATCCAGCTATGAACAATAAACAATACTGAAAGTAAACAACACAGTTATTACAAAACTTGGATTCCGGATTACAACACTATAGGCAATGAACCACCACTAACGGCCCATAACGTTAGTTGATAGCCACTGACCATGGAGTACTTGCCAATCCATCAGCGAGGACTGTATCATTTAGTGAGCTAAAAACTTAAGGAACATG